>NW_019216025.1:0-3019 GCF_002532875.2 Varroa jacobsoni | reverse complement strand
TATGGTGCGTGTGTGTTCTAACTTAAAGCCCCGTTATGACAAGGACGTGTGTTTGTCCACTCGATGAAGACACGACAGAAACACCAGCAGAGACAGAACGAGCACTGACGGAGACAGCATAAACAAACATATTGCCATCGTGGTACGCCGTGATCTTCGTTATGTCGTTATATATATATATATATATATATATATATATATATATATGTTCTTCATTTTCTTCACATCATATACATACGTTTCTGTATATATATATATACATACAAAAACCTTGTCTGCTTCCTATACTTCTGCTGTCTTCTACATTTTAGCACATATAATATATCCAAAAATTGTTCGACCTATTATAATTGTCATTCTCTATAATTGCACACCCGCATACATCCATCCATACGCAGTATTAATCCTGTAATAATAGTTGTAGAAGTAGTAATTGTTGTTGTTGTTGTTGCTGTTTTTATTGTTATTATTATTATTGTTATTATCTGTACAATCAAAGCCGAGGCGTTCGTCTTATCGTACACAGTTCGTTCAGCTTAGCTTTTCCCCTTCTTAAGCCTACTTACATACATCAAATCGCTTTGTCTTTTCATTCTTCTTTATGTTAAAGCGCTTCATTGCAACTCATCTGAGATGTGGAGCTGGCTACTTCAGGAGCGAACTGTTCCCGTGGTTAGAACTGCTGATGTTATTCATCCTAGCACTCCTTACCGCTTTTGCGACTGTTTAGAAAAAAGGCGAAAGGGGGCACATTCGATTAGTTACTTCCGGCTGTTTTTTTTTTCGGGCGTTTGAGTAAGAAGCTGGCCATGTTACGGGGTAGAGCAACCAGTTAGTCGTCCTTCGTCTTTCGCCACCGGGAGTTCGCTCGACCCAGCCAACAAATCACTGATCGACAGATTCAAGTGACTATGAATTTCCTACAGATGAATCATTTGGCCGCCAATGTATTTCTCGTTCGAATTAGAAGGCGGGCAAAAGTCGTAACGTTATTTGATTTATTAATAGTCGATCTTCATGTCCAATATCCATGTTGTGAATTCGATCTTCATCCGACATTAGTTGGGTGCATTATTTTGCTAGGCGTCAATCAGATATGACTGCGCTGAAGAGTGTCGCACAGGCAACGACCTCACACAACAAACGTACGGGTGACGTGCGACCGAAACTTCTGCGTCTGACTACCCATATTCTTTCGGCTTAGTTAATGATGAATATAATTTTATCATCAGATATTTTGTTACGCACGAGCCGAAAACCCACCCTCACGAGTACTGTGTCGTTGTGGGTGTAGCCTGACCGTTGTTCGTTGTTGTCGTCGTCGTCGTCGTCGTCGTCTGTTGTTTTCCTGTTACTGTTGTCGCCGTTGTCGTCGTTGTTGTTATTACTACTGTCGTCGTCGCTGCTGCCGTAGGGCTCACTATGGCCGGGTGCATCGTTCCGGTTTGTGAAAGACCTCCGACCTGCGGTTGTTGTTGCTGTCTTAATAGTCCATACACCTCCTGGATCAGTCGACAAAAAATGCATCAATTCACGTTCATCATTGCAGAGAATTTGCTCATGGTATGCGACAGCGGAAAACGTTGAAATACAGCTAGTGCGGTTAAGTGCATAACAAGTACATTGAACGATCAGCGAACCCGCTTTTTTCAGCTTGTAAAAGTGTATCGTTACGAAGCATCTTTTAAGGCACCGCAATGCGTTTCTCTTAAGAAGCCTTACCTGTGGTGGTGCATGTGCTAACCGGTCAAAGAACGGAATAAGGTCGCGCAGTTCGGTGTCAGCCATATCATCGAACCACGAACCCACTGGGACCTATTTGAGAGAATACGATAGGTAGGTATGAGGCGCGCACAAATGCTGAATCCTAATAGCTGAATACTATCGTACGTTGATAATCGAACAGACAACTCTCGACTGAAAGTCCGACTCAGCTCCCTCTATGATTAGGTTAAACAAGTAACTGAGTTGCTGATAATAGACGAATTACCCAGGTTCTGTTTCGCGTACGTGTGGGCCGTAGTTAGCGCTAGGCATATCGGCATTTACGAATGATATGGGTCGCGACTGCGAAGGTGCAATGAACCAGCGGTTAAAGATATACCAACAACTAAGATAATCCCTAATATGTTCGTTGTTCCCTTTACTAGGTGGACGTTGGCAAATTCATTTTAAACTATACTAAATAGATTAACCGTGCGTGCCCATTAGAATACGAAAAAATAGCCTACGGCGTTATCCGGATGGAACATGTAACTGGCCGGCGAATTGTCTATGATGACGACCCGGTGAACTTCTCGCCCCAACCGATTTAAGTCTTTAACGTAGTTTCCTCTGTAGAACGCACATGACTCCCGGAATAGTCGGCCTCTGTAACCCAAAACGAGCAAACTCTAAGCATGTTACACAAAATCACAAATAGACAAGTTCTCAAATAGACGTAACTTGGATAGTTGCGTATAAAGAATGTATTGAGTAGGCGCATAACAGATTCGAATATCTTTCACTGGAAGCTAATAAAGTGCCCATAGTCAATGAACTGATGGATTTCAGAAGCTTACCGAAAAACGTTCCACTTATCGAGTAGGTCTGCGACCGGGTCTGCATATTTGGATAATGACGCTGTAAAAAGAACGCACTCGTAGAGCGCGCCGACGCGTTCCAGAAATTCATCAACAAAGGGACGTTTCAGCACATAAACCTAAAAAAAACGTACTCACATTTATTATTTAGAGGAATAGCCGTTTACAGGCACTGTTGTATTCCAGTAAATATGTGTCCTGAATACTATGCATCATGTCGCTCAGTCCTTGAAATCTGATGTATACTGATCTCGCAAGGAGTTAACTGATATGATCTCAACATTGGTACAAAACACTGATCCTACTTTGGTAGTTCTGCCTCAAAATATACGTTTCCATTTTATACAGTCGTATGGTAGCGTCATATGTAATTGATGGTTGGGCTTATCCCGTGATTGTTATGCGATTTATGACATTTTGAGAGAAACTCCTTGAAT
>NW_019216023.1:0-3022 GCF_002532875.2 Varroa jacobsoni | reverse complement strand
CTTATATAAGTTTTAACTTCTTTGTATGTGGAAATATTGTCCTAAAACATGGCCAGAAAAAAACGTTTGTTTTAACCACTTCTTTGTATCTTCCTGAAACTTAGCTAGAGAACACTTGTTTAAGTTTTAACGACTTTTCTGTGTGAGGAAACTCTATACTGAGACTTGACCAACGAGAACTTGAGTTTTAGCGAATATATTACATGTAAGACTCTTTTTGTAATATGGCCAAAAAGATTTTCTTGACTTCTAACGATTTTGTTGTAAGCGGCAATTCTGTCTAAAACTCGGCTAAAGGAAGCTTGTTTGAGTGTTAACAACTTTTATTTGTATGAGGAAAGTCTGTCCTGAGACTTGGCCAATGGGGGACTTATATAAGTTTTAACTTCTTTGTATGTGAAAATGTTGTCCTAAAACCTGGCCAGAAAAAAACGTTTGGTTTAACCACTTCTTTGTATCTTCCTGAACCTTAGCTAGAGAACACTTGTTTAAGTTTTAACAACTTTTCTGTGTGAGGAAACTCTATCCTGAGACTTGGCCAACGAGAACTTCTTTGAGTTTTAACAAATATATTACATGTAAGGTTCTGTTTTGAAATATGACCAAAAAGATTTCCTTGACTTTTAACAATTTTGTTGTATGCGGAAATTTTGTCTGAAACTTAGCTAAAGGAAGCTTGTTTGAGTGTTAACAACTTTTGTTTGCGCAAGGACACTCTGTTCTGAGACTTGGCCAATGGAGGACTTATGTAAGTTTTAACTTCTTTGTATGTGGAAATGTTGTCCTAAAACATGGCCAGAAAAAAACGTTTGTTTTAACCACTTCTTTGTATTTTCCTGAAACTTAGCTAGAGAACACTTATTTAAGTTTTAACAACTTTTCTGTGCGAGGAAACTCTATACGGAGACTTGGCCAACGAGAACTTGAGTTTTAGCAAATATATTACATGTAAGATTCTGTTTGTAAGATGGCCAAAAAGATTTTCTTGACTTTTAACAATTTTGTCGTATGCGGAAATTTTGTCTGAAACTTGGCTAAAGGAAGCTTGTTTGAGTGTTAACAACTTTTGTTTGTATGAGGAAACTCTGTCCTGAGACTTGGCCAATGGGGGACTTATATAAGTTTTAACTCCTTTGTATGTGGAAATGTTGGCCTAAAACCTGGCCAGAAAAAAACGTTTGGTTTAACCACTTCTTTGTATCTTCCTGAACCTTAGCTAGAGAACACTTGTTTAAGTTTTAACAGCTTTTCTGTATGAGGAAACTCTATTTTGAGATTTGACCAATGAGAACTTGGGTTTTAGCAAATATATTGCATGTAAAATTCTGTTTTGAAATATGGCCAAAAAGATTTCCTTGACTTTTAACAGTTTTGTTGTATCCGGAAATTTTGTCCGAAACTTGGCTAAAGGAAGCTTGTTTGAGTGTTAACAACTTTTTTTTGTATGAGGAGACTCTCTTCTGAGCCTTGGCCAATGGGGGATTTACTTGAGTTTTAACAACTTCTTTGTATGTGAAAATGTTGTCCTAAAACCTGGCCAGAAAAAAACGTTTGGTTTAACCACTTCTTTGTATCTTCCTGAACCTTAGCTAGAGAACACTTGTTTAAGTTTTAACAACTTTTCTGTGTGAGGAAACTCTATCCTGAGACTTGGCCAACGAGAACTTCTTTGAGTTTTAACAAATATATTACATGTAAGGTTCTGTTTTGAAATATGACCAAAAAGATTTCCTTGACTTTTAACAATTTTGTTGTAAGCGGAAATTTTGTCCTAAAACTTAGCTAAAAAAAGCTTGTGTAAGTGTTAACAACTTTTTTGTATGAGGAAACTCTGTTCTGAGACTTGATTAACGAGAACTTGAGTTTCAGCAAATATATTGCATGTAAGGTTCTGTTTTGAAATATGGCCAAAAAGATTTCCTTGACTTTTAACAATTTTGCTGTATGCGGAAATTTTTCCTGAAACTTGGCTAAAACAAGCTTGTTTGAGTGTTAACAACTTTTTTGTATGAGGAAACTTTGTTCCGAGATTTGGCCAATGGGGGACTTATTTGAGTTTTACCAACTTCTTTGTATGTGGAAATATTGTCCTAAAACATGGCCAGAGAAAATAGCTTGTTTCAACCACTTCTTTATATCTTCCTAAAACTTAGCTAGGGAACACTTGTTTAAGTTTTAACAACTTTTCTGTATGAGGAAACTCTATCCTGAGACTTAACCACCGAGAACCTGAGTTTTAGCAAATATATTGCATGTAAGATTCTGTTTTGAAATATGGCCAAAAAGATTTCCTTGACTTTTAACAATTTTGCTGTATGCGGAAATTTTTCCTGAAACTTGGCTAAAAGAAGCTTGTTTGAGTGTTAACAACTTTTTTGTATGAGGAAACTTTGTTCCGAGACTTGGCCAATGGGGGACTTATTTGAGTTTTACCAACTTCTTTGTATGTGGAAATATTGTCCTAAAACATGGCCAGAGAAAATCGCTTGTTTCAACCACTTCTTTATATCTTCCTAAAACTTAGCTAGGGAACACTTGTTTAAGTTTTAACAACTTTTCTGTGTGAGGGAACTCTATCCTGAGACTTGGCCAACGAGAACTTCTTTGAGTTTTAGCAAATATATTACATGTAAGATTCTGTTTGTAATATGGCCAAAAAGATTTCTTTGACTTTTAACAATTTTGTTGTAAGCGGAAATTTTGTCCTGAAATTTAGCTAAAAAAAAGCTTGTTTGAGTGTTAACAACTTTTTTGTATGAGGAAACTCTGTTCTGAGACTTGGCCAATGGGGACTTATTTGAGTTTTACCAACTTCTTTGTATTTGGTGATGTTGTTCTAAAACATGGCCAGAAAAAAAAACGTTTGTTTTAACCACTTCTTTGTATGTGGAACTTCTGTCCTGAAACTTAGCCAGAGAACACTTGTTTAAGTTTTAACAACTTTTCTGTGTAAGGGAACTCTATCCTGAGACTTGGCCAACGAGAACTTCTTTGAGCTTTAACAAATATATTGCATGTAAGA
>NW_019216022.1:0-3032 GCF_002532875.2 Varroa jacobsoni | reverse complement strand
AACATAGGCAGACAGCGGAAAAGACAGAAAAAAGCGCCGAAACTAGGGGAAAGCAACAGCGATCGCTTCGTCTTGCGCCTTCTGCTGCTATTATTGCTGCAACCTTGAGCTCCCTTTCCTTGCCTTCGTTTGCCCTTAGGACAGCAAGGAGCGAAGGAGCAACTAACGATGAGCTTCCTAGCATCCTTATTTCACACAGGCCGCTTGAGGGACGAATAGGGAACGCGACCAACTCTTCGACTTTTCCAAGCAAGCGCGTACGTTTTCTTCCTTACAATATTGGCTATTCCGCATAGGTCGCATAAAAGAAAATGAGGAAAATGTAGGAGGCTTTAGAAAGCATTGAGGGATGAAAGCACACAGGATTATAAGTACACCATTGCTGTTAGCTCTGAAAATACGTTCGCTGCTATTGTGTGAGATATTGAAAGATGAGCTAAAAAAATTTCAAGAGCTTTTAGCTGTTCGGCTTCATAGCAACAAGTACAGTAGGAACGAAGTGCGTGTATTCAATCTTAGATAGCCCGAGTAGGTGAAACAGGGGACTCCCCCTGCCTTTGTTCGACCTATCTGGTGCTCTATATCTGAGTAGATGGCCCAAAATGCCTGATCAGCCTATAAAGTTATCGAACCCTGCTGAGTGAATTTTGGTTTGAAATATGTGTGAGAGCAGCCTATGCTTTTTATCGTTCTTGCTTTGAAAAAAAGAAAATAAGAGCGAATTTTAGGCTGCCTTTCTGAACTGGTTTACCTTAACACATTGTCGTAGAACAAACAATATGAAAACCTCTGTTAATATTTCAGTATAAACAAAATATCGCACCTGTCTTACGTTAATTGATTTAACTCATTTTATTTTTGTGATGTTTCATCCCGTTACCCATTAGCAGTATTTCATCACATTGTTCTAATATGAGTGGCTTTGACCCGCATTATACTTAGCTCTACACAACTAACATTCATTAAACGTTAGACGAAGGTGACTGAAAACGCATCTCTACCCTATCGTTACATGAGTAAACCGATAAAATTGATGGGGTGAATTTTTGCCATATACACTCTTATTTTAGTTATAATGATAGGTAATGCATTGTATTCAGTTCGTTCGAGATAAGTCGATTGGGGGTTACGAGCCCCCATATAGAACCCTATGTTGAGTTATCGTTCTTCAAATGACATTTTCTACTCGAAAACTAAATTTTATATATATATGAACATGTACTACCTTTCCACTCAATTTACCGACACACAATGCTACGAAACCGACCCCTTTGAATTGAATAGAATTTTTACTTGGCTCCTATCGAGATCTTAGATTAAAATAAATTAAAATAAGAGAATTAAAGATTTGACGTCAACAAAGCAGTATCTTACATAGGAAAAAAAATATGTTTTCGGATATAGGTATTTCTCTCATGAAAACTATTTTAGAAAGCATTCGTATCACTTAGATATTCGCCATATGGGCCGCTTCAAAGCTCGGTTTACCAGGAACTCACTCAAAAAACCGTTCAAAATATTCGCAGAGCAGGCATTTACCCTATTACAATATGAGGAAAACACAAGCCACATTGGATTTGTAGCCCTTTCTACGTTGTAGCATCGAAATATAGGAACATGTATTGTATTTTTATTCAGCCTGTCGAGTTCCATCAATTGATGGCAAGGAACCTTACCTTTCCTCCCACATAAAACCCCATGGTAAGCTTGCAGCCTTTTATGCTTAAAAACTGACATTTGGATGTAGAAACACGCATTTCGATTCAACTCGTCGGAGGCTCCCGACTAATGTTAAGAACGGTCCCCCATTTAATAGACATCTATGTAAACATAGGGGAAATAAGCTGCCTGCCTGCCTGCCTGCCTGCCTGCCTGCACCTTTCAAAAACGTTCATTCGATTAGTTCATCAGTTATTTCATAAGTTATAAACTGTGGACAAAATTACCAAAATAAGCAAAAAAAAAAGCGTAAAAAAATAAGAAAATCTCGGATTAAATTTTGTACCATTTTGTAGAGTTTGAAAAACAAACAAACCTTCAATATAAACGCTTTACAAATTGTTAATGATTATTGAGCAAACTGCTAAACAGGGTCAATTTGCTCAGGTTAATATTACGCTCTACAGACAAAAGAAACTCTTCTTGGAAGAAAATTATGTAATCAGCTCAGACGTTCCCTGAAGAAATCAGCCCGATCTGAGCTATCGTTTTAGGTCGGACAAAAAAGCCGACAAACGGACGGATACAGAATTTAGGTATTACAGTATAAAGTAGGAAAGCCCGCGGGCTTCAATTCGCGTCAAGTTTCGCTTGGATTTCTAGAGAATTGATTGTATGATAATTGCCCGACTGGAAAAGAACCGTGTACTTTAGTAACTGCTCTTCCGTTTTGGCTCATTTATCCTTGTAGTATTTTGCGCTCATTTACCTGCCTATTTCAATAGGAACGCGTTTGATCCACGTCAGACCTGCTCTAACAATGACTATAGTTCGATTGCAGGCTACCTTGTCCTACGACGCTTCGCTTCGAGTCTTGCAAATATCCCTATGGAATAGTTCTATTTTTTCAGTTAATTAATTACTGGTAGACGGCGTTCAATGCCGCGTTATCCATTCACAAATTAGAGGACGAAGAACGACAAGGATAGTGTGTGTCGTTTTGCGACAAAGGGCTCCGATTCTAAAATAAAAAGTACCTTGTATAATTAATGAAAGTACGTTCGCTCAGAAGGATGGCATCCCCCAGTGATACTGGATGGAGCCATCTTAAAGATTACGTATTACACTATGTGTTAATTCTCTGGAAAGGCTTTTTTGCTCGATGTGTTATTTGTATACAAATCGACCAGGTCGGCAGACAGCTCTATGCCACGTAACTAACTTTAGCTTAGTACATAGAAGAAGTTTGCCATCTTGTTTTTGAGAGATG
This sequence comes from Varroa jacobsoni, assembly GCF_002532875.2. Classification (NCBI taxonomy): domain Eukaryota; kingdom Metazoa; phylum Arthropoda; class Arachnida; order Mesostigmata; family Varroidae; genus Varroa; species Varroa jacobsoni. The sequence continues at coordinate 103 of NW_019216022.1, read as the reverse complement.
CACCCTACAGTGACAATAAACATTGTACATTGCGCCTGCATGTTATTGCGCTCGTCGGCCCGCTATCGTTATTGGCGAGACGTGTATCGTTTACGTCCATTAC
>NW_019216021.1:0-3032 GCF_002532875.2 Varroa jacobsoni | reverse complement strand
GCACGAATCGCTCCACCGCCTCTCGCGGATTAGTCGACTTCGTGAAGCTCTTTCGGCGACTCCTTCGTTAAGCACCCGACACGACGTAGCAGTATGTAACCGAAACTCAATGGTCGATTCCACGACATCGTGATACAATATATTTGCCTACTAAATTTAGGGATATTCAGTGAAGTAATCTCAATTTAAAATCAGGCGTAAAAGTACTTCGTTTCGTGTTTGAAGGAGCCGATTGTCCGCGATAACAATGGTAACGGCAACGGTACCGGATGCAAATTTCGAAAAAAAGAACCAGCGAAATTTCCGACAATCCACTTTGACAGATGTAGAAGCTTCGAATGCTCGCGACAAAAAAAAAAAAACTTCAGATATTCAAGAAATAACATTTTGCTAATCTATATTACATCCGGTTAAAATTGTATGTTCGCAAGTGTTAGTCTTTGCATATTGGCTCCCTCATTAAGGAAAGGGTAGGCTTATCAGGACTCTGCATTCGTTGGTCCGTAAGCGTTGTCGGTGTAGATTTGGACGTTATTATCTTACGCTTTGGGTTGGAAGAATCATTAAACCTTGCAAGTAATGATGACGACTGTTGTTTTTTGACATTTGTTTTCGAAGAAACATGAATTTGTCTTTACGCCAGAATAGTGTCCACGAAGTTTTCACAACAATCAATTTAACTTGATTTATATACCGGTTAGACGAATACGACATACGATAATTAAATAAAGATCATAAATAGCTAAAAAGATAACAGAAATGCTTTAGCTAAACAAATAATGATCGTTGATAAATACATGTTTTTACCGCCTGACTGATATTTATTCTCGTTAGAATGTGTCATTTTTTTCTATGCCTAGTTTATACCATGAAAAAATAACACTTTTACTTGTAGCTCTTTTTTTTTTTTTTATTTCTGTGAGACATTAACAAAGCTATATAAACACGTCATAAGTCAAGCCAACACTTTTCCATCTAAAAATAGTTTAATTGCATATAGTTTAAATTGTATTGAAATCTAGATAAACATCAACGCTGCCGTATTAAAAACAAGACACTGCCATTGTACAATTACAACAACTGCCAAACAAACAGTCACAATAAAATGACTACCTTGAGCACTAATACGACCATGATCGAGTAGCCGCGTCAAGCCTGCGACAGGGACTTACGTAGAAAAATTGTATTGTGCAATAGCCGCCGGTAGTTGGCAAGTAATAGTTTTCAAATTTCCTGCCCTCAGCGGCTGCTAGGTCGAGCTGGGCATAGACGAGATGGTTTGTTGTGAAGTAAATAGGGATATTTATATATAGGGCCTTTATACGACTTTGTAAACTTCGTGCGTGTGAATATTACAGCCGTAAGAAAAGTGTATGCCAGATGCAACAATGCAGCTAGCATAAATATATAACGTGCGAAGCCCCTGATAGGGATGAATTGTTGACTCATTTACGATGTAGAAGATGACCTGCCCGACCCGTCCAGCCAGACTTTGGACTTGGACTGCTAGAAAGAGTTTCTATTTTTCATCTCGGTAAGATATTTGCATGGAAAGTAATAGTCGAAAAAAAAGCTAACATTTGTGATGCAATATAAATGATAGAATAGGCGGAAATTTAACTTGTAGAACGTTCCGTGTTACGTCAGCCGTCGTAAATAACGCCTGATGACATGTATGCTAAAACTTATCTGGTATAATTATATGATGTCACGATAAGCAACGGAGAGCTACCCAAAAAAAATTCAGATTTGTACTCTTTACTCTTTCCTATTCCTGATCTGTTTATTACTGGTGGTAGTGTTTGTTGACAATTCTCACTTTTCTTATTATGATAAATTCAAGATTGATAACACTTTTACATTTATAAAAAAAAGTTTCTATTATATTCAACTAAAATATTATTCATATTTACAATCTGTATCCGATTAATTCTCATATACATGTACGTGATCATTTAATATAAAGTACATACATTAACAAAAAAAAAAAAAAAAAAGCTTAACCCCTGTTATAGCCCAAAACAGAGTCAACCAGAACGTAATCTAGGTGTGTATTCTCACAATATATGTTCTCAAGCGACGATGAAAAATTCCTTATATCTGCTGACGTCCCGGGAATAGAGTCACCACATCGACCGATCCGACTAACCAGAATGTCAATGATGCGTCTGGGTCCGCTGCTGGACCAGAGTCAATAGCACGGCTGAGATCGAAAACCGATAGCTAATACTAGAAGATCCATGCAACCAGCTTGCAAAATTGTCTCGCTTGATCTATCGAAAGCTGTCGACAACAAGTAAAAAGATGTTGTTTCGACCAATAGTAGAGGTTGCGCGGCATTAAAAACGGCCATTTGTTTGAGAGATGTAAATATCCTGGATTTGTCAACAGCATACTTTAGCTCAGTTGCTCCTTGAATAAAACGGGGTCATTATAGCTGTTCAGTATTATTTCAATTAATTTGTACCCTTAGTCATAATATATGTTTCCTTTGTATATACGTTTATGCATGCAAAACTTCATAGTGTTTTTAAAATGTTTAGTGTTATAAGAGTATAGTAAAATCATCGAAACTTTTCAGCGCGTATAATAGTAGGCGTGGCGTCAAAAAAAAAAGTCATGGCCTCTGCCATTATCTCAGTGTCGCATGACAATGCAGACCATTGTATTTTTACTTGTAGGGAGAATTTCAATTGTATTTCTAGATATAGCTGCTTGCGTCAAAATTGTCTTAGAAACAAGCTGGCATTAACAACAATAGGAACAGCTGTTATGTTCGAAGAAACGATGGATGTTATGTTCAAGTCCAGAATTTAAATAAAAAAGAAGAAAAAACAAAGCACAGATCGTTAAGTATTTAAATTTATTTTATTTATTATTATAAAGGCTAACCTGACCTGACTTAGTTTATGTATGTGTTCACACATCACTATATATATTTATGCCAAATTACTTTAGTTTATTTTGCATTCGTCACTTATGTAACATACACAAAAGGCTATATATATATATATATATATATATATATACAG
>NW_019216019.1:0-3038 GCF_002532875.2 Varroa jacobsoni | reverse complement strand
CAAAGTTGAATCGGCGACTAAAAATACAGCCTGTAACAATTCAGCATCACTGACTGCATTTTTAAAAATGATTTTGGTTTTGTCTTTCAAAATCACATCTTTCATTTTCAAAAATTCTTGCAGTTGATAAAAATTTTTAATTCTGTCATTAAAACCAATTTGTTTCAATAAATTGGTGTCATTCAAAATTTTTATCAGTTTATCTTGTTTTAAGCCACGACCAATTTTGCCAATATCGGTAATCGCAAAAAGAAAATTATAGAGCAAATTTTGAGGAGTAAGACGATTAGCGGCAGCATCAAAGATTGTTGTGGTTGAAAAGTTAATCAAAGTTTGGATGGTTGTCGAAGTTAAAGCTTGGCCAAATTGGGATAGACCTAGTTCTGCAGCAATTGAAGTTCCGACACCAGCAGTCGAAATTGAAAGAATAATCGCCAAAATATTAATTAAAAAAAGGCCTGTGAATGTGTCAAAAAAATTATTTGACTCGTTTTCAGGCTTTCAATAAACTATCTTTTTACGATAGGTCACAACCTGAATCGGTTGTATTTTTCTTGGCATTAATTATTAAGCTTCAGTCTTTTCTTTTTTTTCAGCTTTATCTTTAATTTCTGCTTCAACTTTTTTTACTGTAGCAACATCTTTAGCATTCGCTAATTGTTCCTTCATCGTTTTTTCCAAAGTTTTGAAATCTTTTAGACCTGCAAATTGAGTTTTGAATTCATCAAAAATCATTGATTTAAAATTATTTAATGGGGCATCAATTTGTTGCTGGTTCAAATTACTTTTTTCTTCTTTTGATTCGGGTGCAGCTTTAGCAGTCATTCCAACAACATATTCAGGAAGCAATATTTCACCGTTATAAAATTTGTTAACAGCTGTAAAAATTTGCCCAAGGAATGGTCCTTGAGTATATTCTCCAGCTTGAAGAGGTGTTTCGACAGCATTCGCTCATGCAAAAGCAGTTGGTAATAGAGCAATCATTTGGAATTTATATTTATCAATTGGCGCTTCTACCACTGAATAACGCCCTAAAATTTGTGTAATTGTAGCACTCGTATTTTCAATATTATTTGCAACTGAAGATAATTTTGATTCTAAAAGTGCAACCATCACATCTGATGAAACAAAAATAATTGTGTCCTCTAAGCGGAATTTTTTTGTTTCGCAATATTTCTCTAATTTTTTTAATTCTTTAATGATGTTGTCTTTGGTAATAATTTCACCTTCAATTTTATTTTCACCAACATTGTTTCCAATTTGATCCAAAACAAAATCGTCCAATTGCTTAGCTTCTTGTCTTTCGATAATCGTAATTTTATTTCCTGCTCAAGTTTCCCAGTTTGCAGGAATATTTACTTTGGCAATTTTTGTGTAGCTAGTAAAATTTTTTGTTAATTTGATTTCAACAGTTTGCTCTGTTGCATCTGTTTCATTAAATCCAGTTTTTTGATTTCATGATTCTTGCAATGTAGCTTCAGTCATCACAGGAAATTTAACAATTTGATTAAATCCCCCACCATCTTGTCTTAGTTCGTTTGGAAATAAGACAGCATATTTTGAACCGCCAAGCATATTACGAAATTTTCAATTACCTAAATAATAAGTTTTTAAATGGTCAATTGTAAACGCCATATTTTTTCTCCTTTATCTAATTTTTTGTGTTTTTGTGTCAAAGCCTAAAGAATTGAGAATCGCTGAAGATTCCGCTTCAAGAATTTCTATTTGTTTTAAAGGTTCTTCAATATTCAATTGTTTTTTTAATTCTTCAACTTGGGCTTTTAGTCTTTCGATTTCTTCATCTTTTGGATCAATTCCGCCACTTTCTGCATCAGTTTCTCCATCGCTAACAGCATCTTGAACAACTTCTTCTGCAGCTTCTTCAATCAATTCTGTATTTGCACTAGTTTCTGCATCGCTCAAGACTTCAATTTCTTCAAAAACGAAATTACCTTGTTCATCTTTAACCTCGTTTCCGTTTTCATCAATTTTGATTACTTTTCTAAGCACAGATATTCCCTCCTTAGATGATTGTTATACCTAGCAGAAAAATCTAAAAAAGCAAGAAAAAAATTAGGATTAATCTTTAAAGATTCCTAATTTTCTTACCTTAGTGACATTCTTGATTATTGGTAGAGCCGGTTTCTTTTGTCCTGGGAACCATTCGGCAATAAATTTACCAGTGACCTTAACGACGTCATTTTCTTTGAATTTTTGCATTTTTTCAATAAATTCTGGTTTTTTCTCAAAGACAAAAATTGTTGTTCGGGAATATTTAAGTTTTAACATTAACTCATCCATGTCATCTTCATTTTTCCGAGTTGTTGATTCCAATACTTTTCCGGAAACAGTTAAAAACCCACCAAGATCTTTTTTATCTATTTTTGGCATACTTTGTCACCCCCCAGCGAAAGTTTTCGCACTGGTATCCTTTCTCCATTTCTTTGAAATGTGCAAATAAAATTGATTCAGCATCGTGTTCGTGTGAGGAACGTTTATCTTTTTTTAAACTAACTAAAAAATCTTTATCTTTATGATTTGGTAAATGACCTTTAAATTTTCCTTCGTAGTAGTAACGCAAAATACCGACAAGTTCTCTCGTCGCCTTCACTTCTTTTCTAGTTTCAGCACCACCGTGAGGTAGTTCAACCACCACTTGTTTTAAATCAAAATCTTTATTAGCTAAGAAGGATTTTTTTTGATTAATAAAATTAATTATTGCGTTTGCTGCATCAACAGGGTTTGTGGCCATTATTGATTTACTCCATTTGTAAGGGTAGAGTGATCCATATGTTTTAATAACAACCCCGCTTGTGCCAATGCCGGCTGGATCAATTCCTACAGATATTCAACGTTCAAAATTAGACACTAATAACTCCTTATTAATAGGACTTCCTCTAATGATTATATCACTTTTGTTTTTTCGTAATGGTTGGGTAAAACCCTACTAAATTGAAATACTAAATCAATTTACTACATTATTTACTATATAGTCGTTCAAAATTTTTCGGAATTCTTTTTTTCTTGTTTTTTACCAA
>NW_019216017.1:0-3060 GCF_002532875.2 Varroa jacobsoni | reverse complement strand
AACTTGAAAGGCACATATAATACGAGCTGCAGTGGGCCGGCGTTGATGTCATGTGAATTCAATAGTAGTTCGACTAAAGTTGTTGAAATGGCTTTATTTCGAAAGGAAACGAAGTGCCTTCAAGGTGAGTGAAATATCTGCAAATGTTCGCTTTACTCAACATTTTATTTTTAAATTCTGCCCGAGTATGTAAATAAATGTGATTGTTTACGGTCAAGATACGTTATTTGAAGAAATGACGATGTGAGAGATGCTCTTCATAGTGGTAGGCCGATTTAGAAAAAGCTAATGTAACTATTTGCAACACACGAGTTGCCATGACGATCGAACGACTTCAATGTATTCGAATAAAGTTAGCTACAAGAAGAACCTCTATGTTTGGGTAGCACACGAATTGACGCAAGAGGTCTTACGTTCTTATCTGAAAACTTCTATAGAACTGCGAAAAAATCAAGCCATTTTTAAAGCGATATGATATTAGCAACGAAAAAGATCACAACAAGTGACAATGTGCGAAAAACATTTATGGTCAGGACGAACGAAAGGCCCCTCAATTTGTGGCAGAGCCCAGACTAACGCCGAAGGAGCTGATGTTGTGTATTTAGTTAAATCGGGAAGGAATTGTGTTGCATGCCGAGTTCTTGCCGCCGGGCGAAGCGGCCACCGTCGGCCCCTGCTGTCAGCAGCGAACAAGATAAAAAATCGACCGGAGCTAGTGAATAAGAAAAGACGCCGCCTTCCACCATGACAATATCGGGTCACGGAGGAGTACAAAAATCACTTCTCATTATTGCTAACCCAGAAACCATGCAAGCTCTATAATGATCAGATTACCAAAAAATGTCAAAAGATCATCAAAATGACGTATATTTAGTTTCGTCATATTGTCTAATAATCTGCTTCGCTTTTGAAAATTTTTTTTGACCACCCAGTATATGTAGATTATCTCACTGGTCAATTCAATGTACCTACAAAATGGTAACATAACCTTGTGAACACGGTAAATGCACAGTGTGATTTAATAAAAGCCCATACGGCGGTTTCGTCCACCTGCGACCATTAGTAGGTCAGTTAATGTCAGCTTACCAGGCAGCAGTTGTATGTGTTAGCAATATTTGTTCATAACACTTAGTGACGACCTTAATTTTTTCTCAAATTTTTATTTTAGAACGATCTAATGTATTATTGTTTACCATCCTTCTTATCTATATCGATTCCCCGTATTATATATCCCGCAATGCTGAACTACTCCAGTCCCCATTGGAATGAATGTCGCACCGCTTGTCGTTCAACTAGAGGGTACGTGGCCGGTTACAAAAAGCCGAAAAGATTTCTAAAAATAACATTATTAGAAATGTCTTGGCAGTTGCATGTAGGCTTTTAGGATGAAGTAGACTAGGATGAAACCGATCCTTGATTTCTCATAGGTTATAACGGAAAAAAATCCTGAGCATGGGTCACCGATATCCTGGTTGATTCACGTTTTAGAAATAGACACAGCGACTTCATCATAGCAGAGAACTATGGGTTAGCACCGTAGAAATAGAAACCTAGGCAACAAAAGCTTTTGCGTAGCATTGTTTGAGAAACACATTGATATCCTTTATCACAGCTTTTTAGAACGGAATAATGAGCCAACATATCCCACAGAAAACTTCTATACCTAAAAAGTTGTTTTTATCGCTACATAGTTACAAGTGTCTAGATCATTAAAAAAAAGTACTTGTATTGACTCCGAGAGAATGATTCAACGGTTCCTGATGAACAAAGGTCCGGGTGACGGAGCCCCAATAGAGCTTACACAGCCATCAGGAGAATTGGAACCCAGTTTCGCTTTCTGCCCTCGAAAGGGCGTAGTGATCTTAACCAAATGCAGACATGTTTGACTTTTCAAGTGTTCTTCGTTTAAATCATCGAATGATCGAACATCTCGAGGGGAAGTTTTCTAGTTGATCTGCAGCAATTACAAACCTGAACACATGTTCGAACGTACAGGAGCCCAGCATTACGTGCCTCTAATACCTCAAAATTACGAAAACTTTTTTAAATTGCGCGCGTGACGCTAGCTATATAGCTAGTATTCATGATGTCATGTTTTCTTAGGTTTTAGATCGCTTAGCGAGTAGCATTGTTTCACAGTTCTCAAGATAAGGACGGTCAAAGTTTTGGGAGAGCTTATGTATGAATCCCTCATTATTCAGGTATTTGATTTTTTTACTTTATTTCTACAACAGAATACAATTTAACGGCTTTTATACGAGCAATATTTTGTTGATAACCGCATAGTTTGCAGGATATAGTGGACTAAGGGGCAATAAGGGACAGGGCCATCAAGCATCAGCCACTCCCTTTCTATAAGCAAGACAATGTTGACCTTAAATTTCATTTCTTAAATGCATCCAGCCCAAAAAACCAATTTTAACTAATAGCTGAGTATTTTATCGAACTTTTATTAAATAATAAAGGATGAAAACACTTATTAGTTTTATTGAATTACGGGCTCTTTCGCATGAAATCATTAGTAACCCGTATAGCCCTCCCTCTAGCCCATTTTACTCCACCTTATGGAGCTATGTAAGGCATCGACAGGCTAAATTAATATTTTTTCGAAAATGATTGAATTGAAGTTAGTCAATTGTGGCCACAAAATAAAAGGGGAGCTTTTGGCAAACATACTCCTAGAATTTTTTTTTGCATCGATAGTGTTTCCGCTGTGTTCTTGCAAAATGTACGAAACCATTAGATCGACTATCCCTCACTGACAAATACGTTAGTTGAACGTACAGACAGACCTCAGCTGCTTCTTAATTTTCAATAGAATTTTCAATAGTATTAATAAACATCTTGCCAGTAATAACAGACAAAGCCCGAAGAGTTATTGAAGAATCATACATAAAATTTCCAATAGGAACAAGACATAAAAGGTGCGATTAGATGCCCGAAAACTGTTCTCATCATAAAGGATTCAAACGACAACGTATCTAGCATTTCCCTGCGTCTTTTTCAAAATCTCTTTATAGAAATACAATATTGGATAGTCGATTTCTCGAACAGTATATG
>NW_019216014.1:0-3071 GCF_002532875.2 Varroa jacobsoni | reverse complement strand
GTATTTACTCCAAGGAGTAACCGGAGTATTTACTCCAAGGAGTAACCGGAGTATTTACTCCAAGGAGTAACCGGAGTATTTACTCCAAGGAGTAACCGGAGTATTTACTCCAAGGAGTAACCGGAGTATTTACTCCAAGGAGTAACCGGAGTATTTACTCCAAGGAGTAACCGGAGTATTTACTCCAAGGAGTAACCGGAGTATTTACTCCAAGGAGTAACCGGAGAGTTACAGACAGTAGTTCATCACAATACTTACAGACCGGAGTATTTCATCAACCGGAGTACCGGAGTATTTACTCCAAGGAGTAGGAGGAGTAGGACATCCAAGGAGTAGGACATCCAAGGAGTAGGACATCCAAGGAGTAGGACATCCAAGGAGTAGGACATCCAAGGAGTAGGACATCCAAGGAGTAGGAGGAGAGTTACAGACCGGAGGAGTAGGACCATCCAAGGAGTAGGAGGAGAGTTACAGACCGGAGGAGTAGGACCATCCAAGGAGTAGGAGGAGAGTTACAGACCGGAGGAGAGGACCATCCAAGGAGTAGGAGGAGAGTTACAGACCGGAGTAGAAGGACCATCCAAGGAGTAGGAGGAGAGTTACAGACCGGAGTAGAAGGACCATCCAAGGAGTAGGAGGAGAGTTACAGACCGGAGTAGAAGGACATCCAAGGAGTAGGAGGAGAGTTACAGACCGGAGTAGAAGGACATCCAAGGAGTAGGAGGAGAGTTACAGACCGGAGTAGAAGGACATCCAAGGAGTAGGAGGAGAGTTACAGACCGGAGTAGAAGGACATCCAAGGAGTAGGAGGAGAGTTACAGACCGGAGTAGACGAAGAGTAGACCGAACAGACCGGAGTACCGGAGTATTTACTCCAAGGAGTAGGAGGAGAAGTAGGAGGAGAGTTACAGACCGGAGTCGGGAGTAGTAGTAGTCAGGAGAAGTAGGAGGAGAGTTAGTAGTCAGGAAAAGTAGGAGGAGAGTTACAGACCGGAGTCGGGAGTAGTAGTAAAGGAGTCGGGAGTAGTAGTTCATCACACATCGGAGTAGTAGGTAGTTCATCACACAGGAGGAGAGTTACATCGGAGTAGTTCATCACACAGGAGGAGAGTTACATCGGAGTAGTTCATCACACAGGAGGAGAGTTACATCGGAGTAGTTCATCACACAGGAGGAGAGTTACATCGGAGTAGTTCATCACACAGGAGGAGAGTTACATCGGAGTAGTTCATCACACAGGAGGAGAGTTACATCGGAGTAGTTCATCACACAGGAGGAGAGTTACATCGGAGTAGTTCATCACACAGGAGAAGTTCATCACACATCACATTACAGACCGGAGTAGTAGTAGTTCATCACAATACTCCCTCCAAGGAGTCGATCACAATACAGAATACTCAGAATACATCACAATACTCATCAGAATACTCAATACATCACAATACTCATCAGAATACTCAAGGAGTCGAATACTCATCACAATACAGAATACTCAGAATACTCAAGGAGAAAGGAGTCGAATACTCATCACAATACAGAATACTCAGAATACTCAAGGAGAAAGGAGTCGAATACTCATCACAACACAGAATACTCAGAATACTCAAGGAGAATACTCAGAATACTCAAGGAGTCGAATACTCATCACAATACAGAATACTCAAGGAGTCGAATACTCATCACAATACAGAATACTCAGAATACTCAAGGAGAAAGGAGTCGAATACTCATCACAATACAGAATACTCAGAATACTCAAGGAGAAAGGAGTCGAATACTCATCACAATACAGAATACTCAGAATACTCAAGGAGAAAGGAGTCGAATACTCATCACGATACAGAATACTCAGAATACTCAAGGAGAAAGGAGTCGAATACTCATCACAATACAGAATACTCAGAATACTCAAGGAGAATACTCAGAATACTCAAGGAGTCGAATACTCATCACAATACAGAATACTCAAGGAGTCGAATACTCATCACAATACAGAATACTCAAGGAGTCGAATACTCATCACAATACAGAATACTCAGAATACTCAAAGGAGTCGATCACAGAAGTAGTCGATCACAGAAGTAGTTCGTCACAATACTGTTACAGACCGGAGTAGTTCATCACAATACTCCAAGGAGTAGGAGGAGAGTTACAGACCGGAGTAGTAGTAGTTCATCACATTACTCCAAGGAGTCGGAGTAGTTCATCACAATACTCATCACAATACTCCAAGGAGTCGAATACTCATCACAGTACTCCAAGGAGTCGAATACTCATCACAGTACTCCAAGGAGTCGAATACTCATCACAATACTCCAAGGAGTCGATCACAATACTCCAAGGAGTCGCAGTAGTTCATCACAATACTTATCACAATACCCCAACGAGAGTCGATCACAATACTCCAAGGAGCAGGAGGAGAATTACGGAGTAGTTCATCACAATACTCCAAGGAGTAGGAGGAGAGTTACGGAGTAGTTCATCACAATACTCCAAGGAGTAGGAGGAGAGTTACGGAGTAGTTCATCACAATACTCCAAGGAGAGTTACAGAATCCTAAACATCAAGAAGTAGGAGAGCTACAGAATCCTAAACATCAAGAAGTAGGAGAGTTACAGAATCCTAGACATCAAGAAGTAGGAGAGTTACAGAATCCTAAACATCAAGGAGTAGGAGAGTTAGAATCCTAAACATCAAGGAGTAGGAGAGTTAGAATCCTAAACATCAAGGAGTAGGAGAGTTACAGAATCCTAAACATCAAGGACAGAATCACAATACTCTCACAATACTCCTAAACATCAAGGACAGAATCACAATACTCCTAAACATCAAGGAGTAGGAGAGTTACAGACCGGTTACAGACCGGAAGTAACATCAAGGACTAGGAGGAGACGGAGACGGGATCGGAAACGGGATCAAGGAGTAGAAGAGTCGGGATCGGTTAACCATAATAACATTGTCAGATAACAGCGTTCTTTATCATCTTGTCTTTATTTATATTATTTATAAACTTCTTTCTTATGTACATTATTATTATTATTACATAGTACAACATTCTTTATACTACTATA
>NW_019216011.1:0-3084 GCF_002532875.2 Varroa jacobsoni | reverse complement strand
TATATAGCGACGATACTTGTTCCTTAGTGGTGAAGTCTCTGCTGAGCGAGTACCTTCATTTTTTTCGAAACACAATTTCATGATTACGATGTTAAATAAATGACTTCGGCAGCTACACAATTCCCAGGGTCCAGAATGACTCTCAGGATATATATGTCTATATATATTTGATGTTCAAGCATACGTGTTTTTCATTTGGTTTACGTGCAGAACGTATTATGTATAACTTTGTTTGGTCTCGATACATTCGGTTACATCGTTTTCTTGTTCGGACAGATCGGAATATTTCTTAGTCGGCCGTCTTACATCTATCCGATATATTACGTTTATTAACAAGACAAAATTCAATGAATGGAACAGCGTTCCAGCAATATTCCTCTAAGTAATGGGAAAAATGGTCTGGCGCTAGTAAATGAAAATCAAGTTAGCTTATTGGGTATGGTCACGATAGTATCTGTCGATATAGTGAAATGGTGCACGTAACAGCGTATTTATAGGAGTACTGTTTTCTAAATACACATATTAATTTCCCAAAGATTATGTGACGTTTCTTTATGATGCTCTAACAGTCCACTATTTTATCGAATATGGTAACGTAATCAGTAAGCCTGTAGCAAATAGAAATTTTTCGTATAATCAGAGGGGTTCGTTCTGGTGCGAAATAGACTCCTACATGTACACGGTGTGAGCTTTAACCCACGGAGCTCATATTCGATCGAGTGATGATTTGACCGATGAAACCAATGCGATCTATTCACGATTCATAGCATCATTTCATTGTATAATATGATTAAGGCACACGGAACATCGACTGCAGTGGTTGGTCCGCCTGCATAATCTGTGAAATATGTGTGTGGTAAAGGATCGATTTATTCATGTAAGCATATAGAGTAGGTGTCAAAATATTCTTCTAGTTAGAAACAACAGCGGCAGCTCCTCATCTATAGGCGATGACTACGACGGGGACCAGTTGGCAAATATCGGGGCCGCATTCAGTATCCCGCTGACATCATCTCGCCCCCTGCAACGTGATTGTTACTTGTATAGGCCTACATGGCCGCAACAATGGTGTCATTGTCTACTAGCGAAGTCGGTCAATAGAGACAGCCACCACGATGACATACACATATACGCGTTAACGTTTCCGATACTGGACGTAGTTTCTAGCGGCGTGTTGTACGCGTTAGGACGTAGTTGAACCTAGCACGTGGTACGACCACATGACGTATGCACCTAACCTGTAAACGTAGGCTTGTAGTGTGTATGTACGTGACATAACATCGTAGACTGTTCTAGCTCATAATAAGCGAACTGCATGTTTCTAACATGCGAATATTTGCGAGTTAATTACAGATGTGGAATAAAATAATAATTATACAATTCTGCAACACTATAAACCTGTTTATACAGTACTAAAGGAAAACAACATACGGCGTTAGACTTTTGGCAGCTATGCTAAGCAGCGTCGCTACCAGCCTTACCCTCGAATGTTACATGATCGTTAAGCCTGACTGGTACGCGTACCGCTATTGTTGTTCGAATGGTTTGAGTGGAAAAGATGGCCACCGGAAGAGGCACCGAAACGGACAAAGAGGCCGTTTTTCGTCCCGACGAAATCTGTTTGTTTTCTTTTGTCAGCACCAGCTGCTGCAACAGTTAGCGTTCATGGTGCAGGAGCGCCCAACTAATTCAAAAGGCGTCCAAACCAAGCCGTCCTTAGAAAAGGCCAGCTTGATTCGAGAACAAAAACGATATCCTTCTGTCTTCCTTTTCCTCCTGATCCTCTTCAATGCGAGTCGCGTTTATCTGCTTTCGTTGGTTCGACTGTTCTTTGTATTTTTATTCTGTTTCTGCTTCCCACCACTGTTGCCTGGCTTGCAATACAAAACAATCTTAACGTCACTAAGATCCCTCCACCGTATCTAACTTTGCAAAGCCCCTTCCATTGTCCTGGTTTACTGTCGCGCCTACTAACCGCGTTCTTAAACGCTCTTCGCGAGTGGCCATGCAGCTCCGAAGTCTTGGAGCCCCTTTTTCAAGGAATCCGAGCGGGATCTCAAGATTGTTCAGCCCGAATAGTTTACGTACGGGGAAACACTCTCTCGGCAGACCGAAATTGCACCCACTGGCTCGATACGTCGTTCCTTGACATCGAAAGGATGCTCGGAAGAAGCGGCTCGCTTCAGAAACAGTCTATGAATTTGCTTGTTGTTTTGCAAACCTTTTTCGCTGAATCTTTTTCGGTACGCCGAGCTCTCATTGAACGACACTTTTGACTTAGTGGTCCTGAGGAAACCTCCAAGATTGACTCCACAACATTTAAACTTTAGTACCCGTCATAAGCGAGTCGACAACGATAGCTAAGATTGTACATAACTATAACCCCTACTCGATGTCTTATAGTATACAAATAGCGGCTCCGCTTGAAGTCGCTCGAGGGCCCACTTGGGTCTTTGAACGAGATCTGCGTTATTCCTTTATGACATGTACAAATTGTATATAGGCTTCTTGTACACCTTTCGGCAGAAGTAAACGCGTAGGCCAAAATTGAAAGCACGCCTGAATGAATAAAAAAAAAACAACCTCTCTGCTGGCGATTACAATTAATGCTACTTATCAAGTAGAAGTTTATGAGAAGATAGATATATAGTTGGCCTCGTCACGGCGAGCACACTTCACCGCTGGATACTTTCGCTCTTTTGAACTCATTATTGCTGGGCGTAAAACGTTAGGGACAACCAAAATAACAACAAACGAGTAGAAAAAACATACATGTGACCCGCAACGATATGTCTTGAAGTGAGCGTTAAACAATCTTAACGTAAAACACATATAGTGAATAATTTTTTTAAAAAACTCGACATTTTTTGCCTGTTAGATGATCAATAAGCAGTCCTACGATATGCTCTAATCAGGATTCACACGGGCACGAATACGATTATTACGTTATGTACGATTTGACCAAAATAGAGAAGGCGATAGGTCCTTCCAAGAACCAAGTACAGCTAAACTAAATATTTGCCAAATTGTGTTCCGATATATTGCGATCAATATTCACTAACAATTCTAGTTGATTCTTTATAT
>NW_019216010.1:0-3086 GCF_002532875.2 Varroa jacobsoni | reverse complement strand
CAAAAAATAACTTATCTTGGTTGAATTTGAGCAACAAATAAAAAAAGATTGACACACAACGTTCGGAATTACTTAAGTACTGATAACATTTGAGATGCCTCGGTATACGTGACCGATTGACCTATTGGCTGACACATTTTGGCGAAATCCAGTTTCTAACAAACTTATCCATTTCGTCAGAAGCTGAATTGAAAACAGTGCTGAAAAATCCAGACAGCTTGGAATTTTCGTCAAAAGCTAGTTTCGGTAACAAATATACCTCAGACATTAGCGGGATACCTAGTGGTGTTTCTATGGCAGTCTTTAAAACGGAATATCGAGTGTGTCGAATATGTCGTACCTCTCGATATAAAAACAGACATATGGAATATATCCAATGAATCTTCTACTTTCAGCGTAATCTCTCTGAGAAAATTCCAATACGACCGTATGCGTGTATTAGCTTAATTTAGTCGGTTCATGAAAGAACAAAGGCATTGATCAAACTGTTGTTTCGGGCGCGAAACCGTGTTAGGAGATCACCGGCCTTTACAACGGCTTCGTCAGAGGGATTCGCGTGTTTGGTGATGAAGGGTTCGTTCACACGAGGCAAGACATCTATGCGCTGTGTGCTGTGGGCCTGAACTGTAATAAAACAACGTGATAAAAACCTTAGCGAAGAACTGTTGTACTAAAACGAAAGGCTGATGAAGAGGGATCGGCGTCCAGGTCCATTCGAAGTATTCATCCACGCTCTGGATCGTGCATGTTTTATAGAGGAAGTACGATCGACTCCACCAAAATGAAGTTGCAACTTTTATAGCTGGGCACGTGGCTGATCGGTTCCTATAAAAGATTCTTCGTTTTTTTTTTTCGAGGGAAATAGTAATATTATCTCACAATTTATGATGATGTTGAAGTCAACAGATTTCCTGTGGCGGAAAACAGCTGGTTTCTTAGGGAGAAAGCGTACGAGGATATTATCTACACTGTCGATAAGATGACGTGCACATAATCCAACTAATTATTATGCTTGCAGAATATATCTTTATCCAGGGACGACGATTTTCGAAAAATCTGCGAACGAATTTGACGCGGCTGTTCCTTGTAATATTCTATGAATAATTACAACAACAGCAGCCTCAATCTGAATGAGCTCGAGTTCTGGGAAATAAATCTATTGTCTGTCCTGTACATTTTACCGCCTTGTTCGAAAGCCAGCTGCGTTCTTTCATGTTGTATCATGTTGATGTATCATGGTGATACTATAGCCGCTAACAATCGTCGATAAGTGTCAACCTATATATAAAATCGCGTGCAAAGTCAGGCTGCAAGTAAACTAGGTAGTACGTGTGAGGACATTTATTTTACGTGGTCCTGTATTTAGATCAAACGGGGTATCAATTTATAGCGTTTTTAGATAAGCCACTTATCGACTGGCAGTGTCGACTATTTCTCACCTTTATATTGTCTAGTGTACAAGCATTTGCAAAGCCAATTTCCGCTAACGACTACTAATTCATTAATTTCATTATGTAACAGTATTCAGTGCCAGCTGTCTGTTCTGGTTCGTAGGTGTTCTGATTTCTGATATCTGACACATGTTCTGATTTCCGTCATTTCGACATACTGATGTGTATATGCACACTTTCAACTAAAGTTTCAAATATGATATGAAAATAAAAAAAAAAAAACAATATTTTCCAGGCTATAAGATATAACTGCGGCTGGTCAACACAATCGGTGTTTTCTAAAGGCACACAATCTTTTTACAATGACTATACGTGAACTATGAATGATAACAATATAATAATAAAGAATTACTGTAAAACTATGTAACAATATATTAATTATATAAACCTTATAAAGGGTGAGGCATAACGGCACCTATAATAAACAATGGAGTAGGTCTGAAGGTAGGAAAAAAAAGTGGTTTCAGTTGAAACGGACGCTGCTTCAACTGTAAACGTATGTCCTTCAAAACTGGAAGATTAACTTTATCCAGTTCTATACTTGAGCCTTCCTGCGCTGCGAGCCTACTTTTGCTCGAGCCCATACGATATATATGAATTTTTCAATAAATAAGTGAGCCGTTTGTTTACTCCTTCAATTTTGTAATCTTTCGTTCGAGAACATGTTTTATATTGATAGCTAAGACCTTCCATGGAAAATGGAAAGCTCCGCTTCGAAGACATTTTACGAATATCGAAATTAGTACATTTTGAAAACAGCTACACCTACTCTACGAAAAATTCTGCGACATGTACAAGCGACATGGCGAGAAAAGAATTTTTTTTTTTGCGAAACATTACCTACAAGCAGCGAACGAGGTAAAAAAAATGGAAGCAATAGATGGAAACCAGGAGTGCTTGCTAACTAAACTCCCCACGAGCTATATGTACACATAAGTACAAATTTGTTAGTAAATAGTCAGTCGCTGCACTAGAGGCTAGTTTTGCATTCTCTGAGTATATCTTATTGACATTATAGCTGTATTTCAAATTATTCGAAATAAGCCGCGTATGAGCAGACGACCGATTTTCGCATTCAAGAATCTGTCCATTTCGTCGACAAGCAGAACGGTTCTACCTATCGAAGCACCACTAGTTTATATAAATCATTAAATCTTTCTCTTTCTCTTTATATATATATATGCAGATATAGATTAAAGGTTACGAGATTTCACATCAAGAATCTTTAAACTCATTGTACATCCACAAGTTTCTTTTTACAAGTTTACCTTACTTCGCATAAACTGGAGGATGTATAGGATAAATATTTTTTTTGAAACTTAACTTGTTAATTTGAAATTTACAAGTAACGGCCTATATGGCCCTCGCCACCAGTTAATTCGCGTAACATAGAAACCCCGTTGCAGATCTCAGGCAACTTCCACGACACACATTATGTATTGGGCTGTGGACAAACACGTTAATGTATCCTGTTACGACGAATAGATATTTCTGCCGGAGATATCCGCAGAGATGCCGCTACGGCCTCTGACTCAAACCGTGTGAATTATGGGAACTGTTTGTTTGATTCTATTATTTTATTTGATTCTATTGATCTTTTCCTCCAATGTGACACACACTTGATGCCCGGAGCCC
>NW_019216007.1:0-3107 GCF_002532875.2 Varroa jacobsoni | reverse complement strand
CATATATATATATATATACATATATATATATATATATACATATATATATATATATATATATGTATGTATATATGTTTGTATGAGTGACTATGTGTTGCTGATGCGGTGTTACTACCGTGACGGCGCTTTGTTGTGCCATCATCGTCGCCGACGTTGCTGCGTTGTTTTGCTCTTTTGTTG
Organism: Varroa jacobsoni; assembly: GCF_002532875.2. Taxonomy (NCBI): domain Eukaryota; kingdom Metazoa; phylum Arthropoda; class Arachnida; order Mesostigmata; family Varroidae; genus Varroa; species Varroa jacobsoni. The sequence continues at coordinate 2,927 of NW_019216007.1, read as the reverse complement.
TTGTTGTTGTTGTTGTCGTCTGTGTCGTAATTCTCTTCGTCTGGTACTGCTGTAGCCGTTCCCGTTGCTGCAGACGCTAGTGGCGTGACGCTTCGTTCGTCCATTCGCTTCCTTCATTCTATCGTCATCATTATCTGCCACAAACAACAGCAGCAGCGCCATCAACCTCAGCAGTCTGATTGAAGTCGCTGCGATGGAAGCAGTGACTGCTGTAGCAGCCGTCGTCCTTGCCTCTGCTATACATATATCCATATCTGTGTGTTCTGCGACGCGGACGTTTGCCTGACTGGACTCAACTCACTGACGTATTCGACGGGAGTGCGAGCGCCGTTGCTGTTCCTGCTTGAGCTGCCAGGGCTCGCCGTTTGACAACGACAACACCTGCCATCCAGCCAAGCAATCAGTCAGTCACTCATTGAGTTAATCGCCCAGTGGAGTCGCTACATTTCTACTAGTAGCTACATTTGATCAGATGGTTAGTCTTGTTTCTCGTGCTGCAGCTGCTACTTTTCCTGGCCGTCCGTCCGTCCGTCTGCCTGCCTCGTAGACCAACAACTACCAGTTGGTGGCAGCGAAGGCGCGCGCGGCCACGAAGCCGCTAAAGCAGGCGAAGCTGCGCAGTCGCCGAACCAAATGAAGTGGCGAAGTCGCCGAACCAGACCAGATCAGACCGGGGCCCGTGCTTCAAGCCAAACTGCGCTACCGTACTAATGCTCTTGGCGCTTGCTGATGACGCTGCACACCGCAGGAGTCATCGAAACCGCGGGACGGACAAGACAGCAACGGACAGACGAGAATCAGAATTGTGCCCTGCTGCTACCACCTGCACCAGTATCAACGTATCATGATTTGCCGAGCTCGAAGCACGGTGCGCTTCGATTATATATAGTACTGTATATTGGTACTATTAACTATGGTCAGAGCTGTGCTTCACCGCCCTACGGTGTTATCGACAGTGTAACTACGCTGTAATGCTGCGCGCAGCCCTCAGTTGCCTCCCCATTGTCCCACAGCGACCGGATAATAGACTTCATTTCCTGCTCTATAGGAACGATATTAGAGGCAAAACGTCTCTTAACAAGTTAGAAAAATAGGAGCTCTTGGTTCGGCCGACCCTTCGCTCTGCTGGGCGACTCACAGACGAACTATCGTCCGACGCTGTACTTTTGCTACGGCCACCGTTCAACCAAACGCTATCCACTTCAGCGCTGTCGTCGGCTGCTTTGGTAGCAGGTAGTAGTGACAGTAGAAGCGGGTAACACCGAGGCCCCTGGCCGCCGCGCTCCCTACGCATTATTGACTGCCAGCTTTTCTATTACTGTTGCTGTTCCTCGGCTTGCTCTGTCTGCGTCCAATCCCGAATTTGCTTCTCGCCTTTCCCCCGAAGCTAACCAGGGGCAAACCTGGAGCGGTAGTGCCAAATTCTATACGGCTGAATTGGTGCTGTCTCCACTACGGGTTTGCCATAGCTACTATGTGGTTAGAACTAGGCAGGCGAACCAGCACCGGCGACTATTCTCTCTTCAACCTGCCTATGTTTCTTTCTAGCTATCTACAACGACCCATCTCGTTCCGCTAAGACACAGTAGCCGCGATCAACGCTAACAGAATTATGTCCGTGCCGATACGATATATACAGACGACGGCCGCGACTCGTTGAGCGCGGTTCTTCCGTTGCTGTTGCCGTTGTTTCTGGTCGCTTAATGCTCAATGCTTAACAGCTGCTGCTGCTGTCCCAAAGCTAAACGTCAACCTTATTGTGGAAAAAGTCCTAGTCGCCGCTGCCTCCCAGACGGCGCACTGTCGAATGCCGTCGAACTCCAGTCAAGCGACTAGTGACCGCCCACCGGGCTACACCAATGCCATCGCTCTTTTTCGATATCTGGAGACAGACCATAACGATCGGCGAATAGCAGCGGTGCTCTATGAAGTGGCTGTGTCACGGATGCGTCATGTACAAGTGGACCGAACTGGCTGGACTCAAGGGGCAAACCAAGGCAAACAAAGCTCGACAGCCCCGTCTCTGCCCTACCATCAATAGCGCCGTTGTCACTATACTAAACTAGCCAAATAAACACATCAGGCCGTATAGCCGGTGGTCCTTACTAAGCCTTGTTGTAGCTCAATGATGATCGTGATGTTTGTAACAGACCAACGTGGCCAAAGCTGCCAAAGCCCAGACGTAGAAGCTGTGGTAGGCGGCAGGAACCGCGAAAAGTTGCTCCAGTTGTGTTCAGCTGAGCTTAGCCGAGTCAAATCGAACTGAGCGCCACATTATAAACCAAATAAAAGGAGATATATTAGGGAGTACTGTAGATGCAATGAAGGCTTCGATGATATTTCTACAGGTAAAAATGGCTTCAGGCTGTAACAATAAATCCGGCCTATTTTTGAATTTAAAGGATATAACCTTGTTAGTCGTCCACTTCAGAAACGTTGTTCGAACCTTCCAACGCCATTTTACTTTTGCATCGATAAACTGCAGCAACATCTCTATATAAATATTCTGGTTCTCTCAGTTTCATTCAGTTGAATAGTCTCTTCACATAAATCCGCCCTGAATAAAAGTCTACTGCCTTGTTTTTACCTACACGTGCTCCCACCACCTCTCATACTAAGCGTGTTGGACATTAAGAAATAACACAACAGAAACTTTGCCGTTGAAGTTTCAACGTCTGTTCAATAGGTGTGCCCACGTCGACCAGTCGGCCATATAAACTACTAAACTACGGTGCTTACCAGCGCCGGGCGCGTGTGGGACAAAATGGCTGCCATCAACATTACAAACATGCAAGCGCGCTGTTGCTGGATATGGATCGAATGGTTCGTAAAGTAAAAAAAAAATACAGCAACTCCAAGTGGCATTGCGGCTGCCGTAGGAAGTCTGATACGATGGTATAGTGCGCTACTACTACTACTACTACTAC
>NW_019216006.1:0-3111 GCF_002532875.2 Varroa jacobsoni | reverse complement strand
CCGCCTGGCTATTATGGCAGAGAAAACCGCCATCTGGAGCTTGGAACTCCTTACGAATTTGGTCCTTCAGTCGTTGTAGCAAAAAAGAAAGCCATCTAGTACCTGAAAACCTCAACGAGTTTGGCCCTTTCGACGTTGTGGTGGAGAAAGCTATATGGTACTTGGAAGTTCTAATGAGTTTGGCCCTCTAGACGTTACGGCGAACAAGAGAGCTATATGGTACTTGAAAGCTCTAATGAGTTTGGCCGTCTGGCCGTTGTGGCAAAGAAAAGATCCAATTCCTGAAAGCCCTAATGAGTTTATCCGTCTGGTCGGTGTGGAAGGAGTGAGATTCATCTGGTATTTGCCTCAACGAGTTAGGCTGCCTGGCTATTATGGCAGAGAAAACAGCCATCTGGTATTTGGAACTCCTTACGAGTTTGGCCCTTCAATCGTTGTAGCAAAGAAGAAAGCCATCTAGTACCTGAAAGCCTGAACGAGTTTGACCCTCTGGACGTTGTGGCGAAGAAAGCTATATGGTACTTGGAAGTTTTAATGAGTTTGGCCCTCTGGACGTTACGGGGAACAAGAGAGCTATATGGTACTTGAAAGCTCTAATGAGTTTGGCCGTCTGGTCGTTGCGGCAAAGAAAAGATCCATCTACTTCCTGAAAGCTCTAATGAGTTTGGCCGTCTGGTCGTTGTTGATGAAGTGGGATTTATCTGGTATGTGCCTCAACGAGTTTGGCTGTCTGGCTGTTGTGGCAGGAAAAGAGCTATCTAGTGCTTGACAGTCCCAGCGAGTTTGGCCGCCTGGCTATTATGGCAGAGAAAACGGCCATCTGGTGCTTGAAGCTCCTTACGAGTTTGGTCCTTCAGTCATTCTAGCAAAGAAGAAAGCCATCTAGTACCTGAAAGCCTGAACAAGTTTGGCCCTTTCGACGTTTGGCGAAGAAAGCTATATGGTACTTGAAAGCTCTAATGAGTTTGGCCGTCTGGCCGTTGCGGCAAAGAAAAGATCCATCTCGTAGCTGAAAGCTCTAATGAGTTTATCCGTCTGGTCGCACTGGAAGAAGAGAGATTTATCTGGTATTTACCTCAACGAGTTTGGCCGTCTGGCTGTTGTGGCAGGAAAAGATCTATCTAGTGCTTGACAGTCCCAGCGAGTTTGGCCGCCTGGCTATTATGGCAGAGAAAACCGCCATCTGGTGCTTGGAACTCCTTACGAGTTTGGCCCTTCAGTCGTTGTAGCAAAGAAGAAAGCCATCTAGTACCTGAAAGCCTGAACGAGTTTGGCCCTTTCGAAGTTGTGGCGAAGAAAGCTATATGGTACTTGGAAGTTCTAATGAGTTTGGCCCTCTGGACGTTGTGCCGAACAAGAGAGCTATATGGTACTTGATCATTCGGGACACTCATTAGGGATTTAGAGTACAGCTCTCTTCTTCGCCACGACGTCCAGAGGGCCAAACTCGTTCAGGCTTTCAGGTACTAAATGGCTTTCTTCTTTGCTACAGCGACCAGGGGGCCAAACTCGTAAGGAGTTCCAAGTACCAGATGGTTGTTTTCTCTGCCGTAACAGCCAGGCGGCCAAACTCGTTGGGACAGTCAAGCACTAGATAGCTCTTTTTCCTGTCACAACAGCCAAACGGCCAAACTCGTTGAGGCAGGTACCAGATGAATCTCACTTCTTCAACAACGACCAGACGGCCAAATTCATTAGAGCTTGCAGGTACGAGATGGATCTCTTCTTTGCCGCAACGGCTAGGCGGCCAAACTCATTAGGGCTTGCAGGCACTAGATGGCTTTCTTTTTTGCTACAACGACCAGGGGGCCAAACTCATAAGGAGTTCCAAGTACCAGATGGCTGTTTTCTCTGCCGTAACAGCCAGGCGGCCAAACTCGTTGAGGCAAGTACCAGATGAATCTCACTTCTCCAACAACGACCAGACAGCCAAATTCATTAGAGCTTGCATGTACGAGATGGATCTCTTCTTTGCCGCAACGTCCAGGGGGCCAAACTCATTCAGGCTTTCAGGTACTAGATGGCTTTCTTCTTTGCTACAACGACCAGGGGGCCAAACTCGTATGGAGTTCCAAGTACCAGATGGCTGTTTTCTCTGCCGTAACAGCCAGGCGGCCAAACTCGTTGGGACAGCCAAGCACTAGATAGCTCTTTCCTGTCACAACAGCCAGACGGCCAAACTCGTTGAGGCAAGTACCAGATGAATCTCACTTCTTCAACAACGACCAGACGGCCAAACTCGTTAGAGCTTGCAGGTACGAGATAGATCTCTTCTTTGCCGCAATGGCCAGACGGCCAAACTCGTTCAGGTTTTCAAGTACTAGATGGCATTCTTCTTTGCTACAACAACCAGATGGCCAAACTCGTAAGGAGTTCCAAGTACCAGATGGCTATTTTCTCTGTCATAATAGCCAGGCGGCCAAACTCGTTGGGACAGTCAAGCACTAGATAGCTCCTTTCCTGTCACAACAGCCAGACGGCCAAACTCGTTGAGGCAAGTACCAGATGAATCTCACTTCTTCAACAACGACCAGACGGCCAAACTCATTAGAGCTTGCAGGTACAAGATGGATCTCTTCTTTGCCGCAACGGCCAGGCGGCAAAACTCGTTGGGACTGTCAAGCACTAGATAGCTCTTTTCCTGCCACAATAGCCAGACGACCAAACTCGTTGAGGCTTTTAACCAGATGAATCTCACCTCTTCGACAACGACTAAACGACAAAACTCATTACAGCTCGCAGGTACGAGATGGATCTCTTCTTTACCGTAACGACCAGACGGCCAAACTCGTAACGAGTTCCAAGTACGAGATGACTGTTTTCTATGTCATAATAGCCAGGCGGCCAAACTCGTTGGGACAGTCAAGCACTAGATAGCTCTTTTCCTGTCACAACAGCAAGACTGCCAAAGTCGTTGAGGCAAGTACCAGATGAATCTCACTTCTTCAACAACGACAAGACAGCCAAACTCGTTAGAGCTTGCAGGTACGAGATAGATCTCTTCTTTGCCGCAATGGCCAGACGGCCAAACTCGTTCAGGTTTTCAAGTACCAGATGGCTGTTTTCTGCGTCATAATAGCCAGGCGGCCAAACTCGTTGAGGCTTTTAACG
>NW_019216005.1:0-3127 GCF_002532875.2 Varroa jacobsoni | reverse complement strand
GGTCAAATCTCAAAATAGAGTTTCCTCATACATAAAAGCTGTTAAAACTTAAACAAGTATTCTCTAGCTAAGTTTCAGGAAGATAGAAATGGTTAAAACAAACATTTTTTCTGGTCATGTTTTAGGACAATATTTCCACATTGAAAGAAGTTAAAACTTAAATAAGTCCCCCATTGGCCAAGTCTCAGGACAGAGTTTCCTTATACAAAAAAAAAGTTGTTAACACTCAAACAAGCTTTCTTTAGCCAAGTTTCAGACAGAATTTCCGTATACAACAAAATTGTTAAAAGTCAAGGAAATCTTTTTGGTCATATTTCAAAACAGAACCTTACATGTGATATATTTGTTAAAACTCAAAGAAGTTCTCCTTAGCCAAATCTCAAGACAGAGTTCCCTCACACAGAAAAGTTGTTAAGACTTAAACAAGTGTTCTCTAGCTAAGTTCCAGGAAGATACAAAGAACGGGTTAAAACAAACATTTTTTTCTGGTCATGTTTTAGGACAAGATTTCCACATTGAAAGAAGTTAAAACTTAAATAATTCTCCCATTGGCCAAGTCTCAGGACAGAGTGTCCTCATACAAACAAAAGTTGTTGACACTCAAACAAGCTTCCTTTAGCCAAGTTTCAGACAAAATTTCCGCATACAACAAAATCGTTAAAAGTCAAGGAAATCTTTTTGGTTATATTTCAAAACAGAATCTTAACGTAATATATTTGCTAAAACCCAAGTTCTCGTTGCTCAAGTCTCAAAATAGAGTTTCCTCATACAGAAAAGCTGTTAAAACTTAAACAAGTATTCTCTAGCTAAGTTTCAAGAAGATAGAAGTGGTTAAAACAAACATTTTTTCTGGCCATGTTTTAGGACAACATTTCCACATACAAAGAAGTTAAAATTTAAATAAGTCCCCCATTGGCTAAGTCTCAGAACAGAGTGTCCTCATACAAACAAAAGTTGTTAACACTCAAACAAGCTTCCTTTAGCCAAGTAGCAGACAAAATTTCCGCTTACAACAAAATTGTTAAAAGTCAAGGAAATCTTTTTGGCCATATTTCAAAACAGAATCTTAACGTAGTATATTTGCTAAAACCCAAGTTCTCATTGGTCAAGTCTCAAAATAGAGTTTCCTCATACAGAAAAGCTATTAAAACATAAACAAGTGTTCTCTAGCTAAGTTTCAGGAAGATACAAAGAATGAGTTAAACCAAACGTTTTTTCTGGCCATGTTTTAGGACAACATTTCCACATACAAAGAAGTTAAAATTTAAATAAGTCCCCCACTGGCCAAGTCTCAGGACAGAGTGTCCTCATACAAGCAAAAGCTGTTAACACTCAAACAAGCTTCCGTTAGCGAAGTTTCAGATAAAATTTCCGCATACAACAAAATTGTTAAAAGTCAAGGAAATCTTTTTGGTCATATTTCAAAACAGAACCTTACATCTAGTATATTTGTTAAAACTCAAAGAAGTTCTCGTTGGTCAAGTCTCAAAATAGAGTTTCCTCATACAGAAAAATTGTTAAAACTTAACCAAGTGTTCTCTATTTAAGTTTCAGGAAGATACAAAAAATGGGTTAAAACAAACGTTTTTTCTGGCCATGTTTTAGGACAACATTTCCACATACAAAGAAGTTAAAATTTAAATAAGTCCCCCACTGGCCAAGTGTCAGAACAGAGTGTCCTCATACAAACAAAAGTTGTTAACACTCAAACAAGCTTCCTTTAGCCAAGTTTCAGATAAAATTTCCGCATACAACAAAATTGTTAAAAGTCAAGGAAATCTTTTTGGTCATATTTCAAAACAGAACCTTACGTGTAATGTATTTGTTAAAACTCAAAGAAGTTCTCGTTGGTCAAGTCTCAAAATAGAGTTTCCTCATACAGAAAAGTTGTTAAGACTTAAACAAGTGTTCTCTAGCTAAGTTCCAGGAAGACACAAAGAACGGGTTAAAACAAACGTTTTTTTCTGGTCATGTTTTAGGACAACATTTCCACATTGAAAGAAGTTAAAACCTAAATAATTCTCCCATTGGCCAAGTCTCAGGACAGAGTTTCCTCATACAAACAAAAGTTGTTAACACTCAAACAAGCTTTCTTTAGCCAAGTTTCAGACAAAATTTCCGCTTGCAACAAAATTGTTAAAAGTCAAAGAAATCTTTTTGGCCATATTTCAAAACAGAATCTTAACGTAATATATTTGCTAAAACCCAAGTTCTCGTTGGTCAAATCTCAAAATAGAGTTTCCTCATACAGAAAAGCTATTAAAACTTAAACAAGTATTCTCTAGCTAAGTTTCAGGAAGATACAAAGAAGTAGTTAAAACAAACGTTTTTTTTGGCCATGTTTTAGGACAACATTTCCACATACAAGGAAGTTTCTAAAACTTAAATACGTCCCCCATTGGCCACGTCTCAGAATAGAGTTTCCTCATACAAAAAAAAGTTGTTAACACTCAAACAAGCTTCCTTTAGCCAAGTTTCAGATAAAATTTCCGCATACAACAAAATTGTTAAAAGTCAAGGAAATCTTTTTGGTCATATTTCAAAACAGAATCTCACATGCAATATATTGGTTAAAACTCAAGTTCTCGTTGGTCAAGTCTCAAAATAGAGTTTCCTCATACAGAAAAGCTGTTAAAACTTAAACAAGTATTCTCTATCTAAGTTTCAGGAAAATACAAAGAAGTGGTTAAAAAAACGTTTTTTTTTTGGCCACCTTTTAGGACAACATTTCCACATACAAAGAAGTTAAAATTTAAATAAGTCTCCCATTGGCCAGGTCTCAGGACAGAGTTTCCTCATACAAACAAAACTTGTTAACGCTCAAACAAGCTTCCTTTAGCCAAGTTGCAGACAAAATTTCCGCATACAACAAAATTGCTAAAAGTCAAGGAAATCTTTTTGGCCATATTTCAAAACAGAATCTTACATGCAATATATTTGCTAAAACCCAAGTTCTCGTTAGTCAAGTCTCAAAATAGAGTTTCCTCATACAGAAAAGCTGTTAAAACTTAAACAAGTATTCTCTATTTAAGTTTCAGGAAGATACAAAAAACGGGTTAAAACAAACGTTTTTTCTGGCCATGTTTTAGGACAACATTTCCATATACAAAGAAGTTAAAATTTAAAT
>NW_019216004.1:0-3133 GCF_002532875.2 Varroa jacobsoni | reverse complement strand
TAAATGTACCCATTGATTTTTTAGTCCTCTTTTTAGGCCGCTTATTTGTCAAGAATCTCTGACGAGCATCGATATGTGTAAGTGAAACCCACAAATTCGCTATGTTCCTATGAAAGGGGAACAGGTCATATGGAATCATTAATTATTAATCTAACCAATGCAAGCAACCAGTCTGACCAACTAGGGAATGTCTTATTGATGATTTATTACAGTTGCCACCTCATCATTAAAGGCACGGTTTTGCTTTAAACATATCTCGACGCGTGTTAGTTTCAATTTGTTTGCTGGCCTCTTATCGGAGCCGCATATTCCATATACGTTCATATGTGTCTCGTACTTTCTATATGCTTTTAATGTTTAACTGTGGCAGTAGTAGGGGCTCAATATACATTAGGTCGTTTTAATTTCTAGCCGCTTTTCATTTACGTTTTACGCTAACCGAACTACCGGCGAAATTTGAATTTCCTCGTATAGAAATGATTCATAACATTGTTGTCTGGGGAGCAGCCCGACTAACGATATAAGTGATAATTCATTACGGGCAAAAAAATGTGTTTTTTGTTGCGTTATATGATAATGTTGCCCTGCTTACCAATACATGAATGTGTATTTGTATTATAATTAGTTTATACGTATGTTTGGCTAGTTTAAGTATCGGTCCGTAGATCAATTATTTCCGAGACGATGATTGTATCATGACGTCCAGAAATGGCTTAAGTGGTTCACATGTGAAGTATCCTTTCCCCGCTCTTAGTGATTAAATTCACAGGGGTCACCAGTGTAAAAGGTATCCAGGGTATACCAGCTGCTCTGATTGAAGTTAGGTGAAGTGAACTAATCCCTAGGACGACCCAATATAATATCTTCTGATAACAATACACTCAATATCGAAGTTGCCTGTCGAATCCAAAAATCCACCCTGCGTGACGCTATATAGACGTATAGATTAGAAATGATCTGAGAAAGCTTTTTCGGCAGACCGTCGTGTTAGTGTATTCCTTTGCCGATCCCACGCATCTTCTACTGTGTCCGCTGTGACTTCGATTAGTATTGTACTAATTGAGATGCTCTGTAGACCTACTTTACAGGCGAGTTTAGGTAAAGCATGTAAAGACGGCCTCAGTGTGTGTCTCTACCGTAAATTTGTTTTTTTATGGCAAGCAAATGTACTTGCCTATAAAACCGGAGGACACTCGGGCCTCAAAAGAAGTTCGAAAGATAGAAATTCTATTTTCGTCAAAAGTCACGTAAGTTCTACAGTAGAGAAAGAAACAAAATTGTTAGGAGCGCGATAGCTGGTTGAAGAAAAAAGAAAACAAATATAAATCCGTGCTATGGAAATGGTCAATATTATTATCTTACCTCTCGTTCTAATATAAATAGCTTTAAGTCCGCCGCCATTTGATCGTCATGTGTCACGTTACGTTTTTAAAGGTCGAATGAAGTATTTTATCTTGCTTTGCTTATTCAAAGCGATAAAGAAAGCGGCTGTCCTAAACGAAATTGTCATTAGAGTATTTAGTCAAGTACGGTTTTGGTCTGAATGAAAAACGCCCACAAACTAGTTTGCCCGTCATTCTGACCCGAAACATGTCCCAATCTCCGTGACCCACTTTATCACTTTGTATAGGCCGAATTTTTGGGGAAAGCGCTACGAATGAGAAGGTAGCGACAAGTAATTCAAGTTTCATTAACTGGCACTATTTCACGTAGCCGCGTTGACATCTCAAGGTGACTGGTGCCAGTTACCCGAAAAGAAAGGCTACGGAGCCTCACATGTAGGTAGGCTTTTGAATTGTCTTATCGCTAAATGCTGGTATCGCGGTGTCCTTAACGATGTAGCTAACTCTGTACGATCTGGGAAATATTAATTAGGCGATAGGTTTTTATTCGCACGGTGTAGGGCCATAGGCAGGTATTTCCCACTCGAGATCACAATATCGAACTGAGTGCCAGCATGCACTTCAGCTACGTACTGTATGACCTTTAGAGTATAATATTAAAGGTTTCAGAAGTGGCAAATGAGATACGTCAAACAGTTTATTAGGTGTCAAGCCTCCGTTTACGTTTGTGCGTTGTTATTCGTTAGTAATTTCATTCATGTTCGAATAAAATAGGGCCTACTGTTTTGTTTATTTTTGGATGATAATCCGTGGGCGGGATGCAGATTTAGTCAAAAAGAAACTTATCATAGCCGAGACATGGCTCAATTTATATAGTGGGCCGGAAAGAGACCAGATGGGAGAGTATCATGTCCCTGGAGCTTGGTGACAATGCCAGGTAGATTCCGACGTAAGCTGATGGAAATACTTGCAATGAACACCCGCTGCTGTGAGGTACTCGGCGAAGATGAAACAACGAATGCAGCCATACCTCAATTTTTACAAAAGACGCATGGACCGTGAGCGCGGCAATTGAAAACACGCAACCTGGTTACTTGATGACATCGGTATACCTTGTCACCATAGCATAGTTAGTTCCTTGATTGTATAAAACAATATTTACCACTGGCTAAAGCCCGCTTATTCTGCCGATCCAAGTCCGCGTTTTAACAAAGGCAACTAGTGGGTATGCATATGCCATTACTAATCTATTTCAAGAAGCTATGGATAGAAGAATCACATTTGAGAGCACCGATGATGGGTTTATAATCGTCCAGAAACTGGCAGAGCGTTGGGATACGTGTGTGAAAAATAAAGAAATAAAAAATCATCGTCTTTGACCCATACTAGTTTAAAAATTATGCAATTTCAAAGCCTGTCGGATTCACTTTTTGGCACTAAATCTGCCGTCTGCTTGAACGGGCAAATCGGCGTAATTCATCTTCGTTAGATACGTCTACTTCGTTAGATAAATATACTTGTTTTTATATTCGCTGAGCCCATAGATTTCTACGGCCAATCAAAGGAAGCAAGTTTAATTTCATAGTTTGCTCCAGGTTTATACAATAAGCAAAAAAGCTAAAGGTGTGCACGAATTGTTCGCTCGCGTTTTCAGCATCTATTGCGCACAGCAGCTGCTTGATCAGCCTGTACATGTACGTTTACGAGTCACTTTCTGCATACAGATTATACATAGAAACTAATATCGAACAATTTATGCGAGATAAACACCTCTCTGAAACCTTTATATA
>NW_019216003.1:0-3140 GCF_002532875.2 Varroa jacobsoni | reverse complement strand
ATAGTTCTTTCAAGATATCTTGTACAAGACTCGAGTAACACAGCACTCTAAATTGAAGCTAAAACGTGTTGTTCGAATAACTTTGTATTACTTGTAAAGATAATGATGATTTTCATTACTACATAAGATTCTCCTTTATATCAGTATACTGCTTTAATTTTTGTAGATGGGCTTCTTCCACGTAATTGTGACATATAACAGGGAGTGTAATGTAAAAAATCTCGTAGAAAAATGACCAATTAAAAACAGATAATTATAAGATAATGTCATAACTGCAACAATCACAATCCTGTTTGTTTTAGCCTACAAATTAATAAACCCAAACTTGTTTATTATAAAGGTAATATAGATAAGCGACACGACAGCGACCCATTGCACTGATTGTAACCGACAAGGTCTCTTTATTGCCAGTAAAGAGCACTTGTTAGTTAACCATTCTTGTCCTGTAATTTTATTGAAATCGTCTGCCTGGATCATGCCCGGTGTTTTATATATTTCTGCGGAGTTGCCTAAGACTTTTGTCTCTATGAAGGCGAGTAAGCTTTATGAGGCATATAGGGTTTTTTTTTTCTTTCTAACTGCTTTACACAGGAAATGCGCAAGTGTTCTAGCAAAGTTATTTGTATGATGGAAAGGTTGAAGGAAGTCAAAAGTTCGATTAACCTAAAACGCTGTTTTCTTAATGGTCGTTTCCGAGCGCTTGTAGCTGACTGGGCTGTTCGAACAATCGTAGTACTAAGAGCACTTACCGTTTTGCTACCCTTTCGTACGCATGATTTCACTTTCTTTATAGAGCTATTAACTTGACACGATCAGTCAGGCCGTTATTCCCTCCTTCGCGATGGGGAAGAAAAGGAAAACGGAAACTAAAAGTGAGAAAACTGTTGTCTGTAGCAGCCGGTTCGGAGTTCAATTCCTAATTAGTTCAGCAATAGGTCTTGTAGCCATCAGCTGACCTGACGGCGCAGAGTGGGCACTGTTTACCGAACTAGCAGGCCATATATAAGCGCACCTAGGTGTTACGACTTGCGTATGTATCAATTGACAAAATTAAAACTTTCAGAAATTTCAATACTTTTTTTTTTGTATTTGTCTTTCTGTTTTTGGTGTTAGAAAGTCTTGGAAAAATTGGGTAGATTTTCCTAAGACTGAAGATTGGCTTTTGTCGTGATGTACGGGCTCGTCCAAAAGCGTGCGTCTAAATAAACGTTGTCGACATTACTGTTTGGGGTTAATGCGGGCTTGGCATTTGGCTTTACCTATAAGATTTTTTATTCTCCTTTTTCAGCGCGCTTTTTTAGCTTTTTTTTTAGGAAAAGATATGCGGGATCTGTTGGAAGGATAAGGCTATCGAATTGAAACACACACAGACACTGCTCCTTTCATATGATCACTGATTTTCGTCGTAAATAAGTATTGACTTTACCCATACAACTTAACTAGCATAGCAATTTACAGGAGGAATACACGGCGTTTGACAAGCAACAACCGCTAAAATATTATTTATTTATATAAATTCTCTTTCTATAAACTTTCAGCTCACAACTTACATTGTGATTTTTATAATTAACGTACGATGACACCATTTATATTCTTCCGAGAATCGAAGTCGTTATTATTATGAGTTCTTAATATAGAAAAAGAACATATTTTGTACCGCGTGTCTAATCCCTATGTAGGATTACCATCTCATATTTGTTGATTTATTATAGTTTCTCTATAAAATATTATGACGATATCTTTGGTACATCAACAGTACCTTCAGCCGATGCTTATGAGGGTAGACTAACTCGACTCAAGGTCAAATGACCCCATTCGCAACAAAGTCCTGCTTAGTCCTAGTGCTGTACTACGTCCGATGGAACAACATCATTTTTTAAGACCTAAGGCTTTAAAGTTAAAGTTCCACTCCTCCATAAGGACATTAGCAATACTTAAATTAAGCAACAATATATTGAAAGGACTATTGCGCCAATTATGACGCCCTCGCCCCTTGCTATCCAATCGCACATCTATCACGTTATCCTCCGAGGATGAATGAGCGCTGACAGAATCGCTACTTGTAAACCCAGCGCATATTAAAGAACGATCTAACGTTATTAAATTAAATACCACAGGAAATAATTAAATACGCATTTCAACTATGCTCACAAATCGAGATACAGAAAAATCAAACACGTTAGAATTACGTCACTGTCCAGTTTCGGATACCGGCATCGTTTCAACGATTTCGCTAAAGTTAAGTTAGACAACGCTTTCAAGCCTGTGTGCTAAAGACGTCTACCTGAGCTCAACGCTCCCCGTCTAGGGTACCGCCATAGCCTGTTTTTTACGTTTATCGACACGGAACCAAACAAGTCCTGCTTTCATAGAACCCATCGTGCCTTGTTGACGAATCGGTGAAAAGAATGTCCTGTGTATTATTCAATATATAATCGTGTCATTTGGCGTACCTCTTGATGACCTGGGACTGAATAGTAGCAGTCGAGGGTTACCTTCTACGTATAGTACAATATGAATTTTCAGTTTTGCATTTATTAAGTCGTTTAAAGGAATTACACTTACCGAGAGAACAGTATTCGTTTTATTTTATTTTATATTTTATTATTATTATTATTTATTTATAATAGATTCGTGAAGCGGTAAACGTCTACTCTAGCGAGTATCGAACGTGCTTTCACTTATCAAAGTAGTTGGCACAGTTGAGTATTTCTGGAACATCAACTTGACGTTGAAGAAGCCCAGCGTAAGGTTAACTAGCATGTACTTCTGTTCCTATTGCTTAACACAAGGTAGATAAATAGGTAAGTCAGGGAGACGTTTGTCGACAGCTAGAGCAAACGAGACCCAAACACTAGACACAGACATTCACTGGAGTTGAGTTCTTTGTCTCCCTAGAGACGACATAAACCGGTGCAATATGGCTTACGCTACTAGGTATAATACACGCTTTCGCAATATACCCTAAGCAATGAGTCTATGCAAATCTATAACTATACATATATCACTTACTGCTATTCGTATATGTCAATATCAGCGATACGTAGTCACAGTCATTGAGAAGTTGTGGCTCGTAAGTTATTCTAAAGGGCGGTAAGGGCTGTTTAGGTAGAAGAGACAAAGCAAAATAATAGGCGTCG
>NW_019216001.1:0-3142 GCF_002532875.2 Varroa jacobsoni | reverse complement strand
TGTGAGATATCTATTTTTTGATAAAAACAAAAACGACGTTATGAATAGTGTATTTGAAAGATGGAAAAGTAAAGAAGCATAAGGCAAACAGTGATCACAGGAGCGTTGCAAGGCACATATGAGGAAACGGTTACTATTATTATTATACTATTACCAAAACTATATACAAAAACAAATCTTTATATGTATTGCATAAGCATACTTAATTTATAATAAGTGGTGTACTATCGATCAACTGGAACTGAACGAAAGAGAATTCGTGTGCAAAAGAAAGAACCGAGATGAACTGAGAAAAAGAGGACGCTTGTCACAGCAACGAACTCGGAGTGAGAATCATCGGTACACGCATGTATGTTTGTATGTATGTATGTGTATTGTCTACAAAAAGCAGCGCCCCCCAAAAAAAACCTCTAAATGGTGTCCCCACGCAAAAGAGATAGCTCATTGCCTGCTGGCTTATTAGCCAGCTATATTTTGACTCCCCAACTGGCGTGGATGCCTCCTAAAGGTTTCGAGGTGGTGTACATCTGAACAAAATTCGATGAACACATCATTTTTAAACAAATAATGATGCAGAGAACGATCTTAGGCAAAGTGACGGGAGGAATGCTAATAATAATAATAATCGCAAGAAGCAAAACCGAATGGCGAAATGACGTGAGACCGCGTAGCAGACCGCAGACGTGGGCGACAGTAACTAGTAATAGTTTTACTGGCTACTTAGGAATCCAAAGGAGATAATTGAGATACTACCAGATCCTGTTCATAATTAAAGATTCGGCAAAGTATGAGACAAATGTACTGTGTGGCTAAAATTTGACCGTTTTATTAAGTACAGAGCAATATAATAAGGTTATAGGTTAGGTTTCATGGAGAAAATGTTGGGAAAAGAAGGAAAGAAAAAAAAACAGGAAATAGCTGGCCATAGTTAATGAACATAGCCACAAGCAGGATAAATGCTCCATGTTTTGCGCCTTCAACTGCTAACTGCTTGGAAATGGAGGTAAAGTATGCCGAAATAAATTCGCCATTTGACGAATGTTTCATTGCTGGCTCGTGTGTAGAGTTACAATCGAACGATCTAAGTTTTTTAATTACTCGCGCAGGGTAGAATAGCGCTGAGCAATGAAGCCTTCTTCCACAGAAGACAGTGATTCGGATGTGACAACTGAAAGGAAGATCTCGAGCGAACTCTCGAACGTGTGCACAGATTTCAAATGTAAAAACGGCTAGATGATCTTCATGAGCACAATGCTTCTTACGGAGAAAACAGTGAAATATCTATAGACGTTCAGCGAAACTATATGGGAGACAAAAAGAAGAAAATGCTTCAAAGTAGACATGAAATGCTATTATCAGTATAGTATAAAATTAACTAATTGTAAGTTATTCACCTAATGTTTTCGAATTTAGTTAGCGATTAGGTACAAGGCATCAAAGAAGCAGGTACGTGATCGAGATTTCGTTGCGCTCCAATGGTATTGGCAAAAGTACGTAAATTAAGGATTCAAATGGTTAATAACTAGATTTCCAAAAAAGGCCTAGAAGAAGGAAGCTTTTTATTTAGGTAGCAACGTTATCCTATCAATGTTACGTAGAATTAAATTACGTTCAAGCTAAAGTCCAGATAGTAAATATTTCGAATTCGTTACGTGGCAATTTACACACAGAAATTATGTGCGAAGGTGAGTACGGTGCTATTCTGTTCCGTTTCTTAGTGTTCATTGAAAGACACCGCAGTCGTTTTGGGATGGGCGTGATTTAAGAAGATGTTACCATAATATTATTACAACATTTTTTTTAATACACTTCAAAAAAATCATCGCTGACATTGCTCAACATACTCGATGCAATTCAAAACAGAATATAGAAAAATCAGCCCGCACACCCCAATAATTAGCTTGAACGTATGAGAGAGCCTGCTGTTGTCTCCTGACCATCGATCGATATGTCTCGTGAAGTCTACTTTAGTTCGAAATTGATTCTTTCTTAAACCATAGTTGATTTTGGCTAAAATAACTGTTGTAATTAAATGCGATGAAATCCATAGGGTTTGTTCTCAATAGAGTTAATTGATGCATGCGATATATTTTAATATATTAAGGTATCTTTCTGTAGCTCAGCAGAGAAGGGATGCCATCGCGTACACGATGATCGGGGAAAGGTATGTTTGTCTTTCAAATTATATTAATATTCTAGACTAGTATGGTCGGTCATCATCGCTCTAGACTGCCATTTCCAATGCAGCAAAGGCAAAGCTATTATCGATATGATATCCTGATTGATCGTCGCTTCTCTTTGAACTTTTCCACAAGGTCTTGCTATGTGTGATCCCCTCTCCATTTTGTGTACCCAGTGCACAGCCTTCCTCTGTGTGCGCTTCGGGTATTACGTCAGGCATCACCGTTATTAAACGGCTACCTTCTGTGCATAGCTTCTCGAATCCAACTACGATCACATCAATCGGACACATTTTTTGGCCTTGACAATGTTTTTAGATTTATAGGAGTAGGAATTTACGCTATACCGTTTTGCGTTTGAGTGGAAAATAGGGTAGCTACCTGTAATATGACATATCAGACACTGCCCCTTCGAATGAAATGGTCCCGAACAAATATTTCGACAGTGGACGCTTAAGGTGAAACTAGCACAGTTTGCTTGCGCATATCGCGGACTTACCAACTGTACAATGGATGCATAGATGGTATGATAGCCGGCAAGCTCCTAGTTGGACTGAAATAGAACCTGCACATTGATGTTTTACTAAAGGCTTTACTATATGCTTTGAAAGCAAATATTTATACATTGTATAGTTCGTACAAAGATCTCCATTAGGGTAATTGTAATTTCTAATTAATTTCCCTAATTCTGCTTTATGGTATATGCAATGCTACGGATATATTTCAATTAATCTCAAGGCGCTTCGAAGTTTTTTGCTTTATTCACGAGACCACTAGGTAATCTCTTTGTAGGCTAGGCTATCCTCTGCGAATCCGAATCCACTAGGCTAAACCTTTGCCTCTTTTGTATGATCGGAATACTAATCTAGCTTATTAATAGAAAAAGTTACTGTGATCGATTTGATTTATAATATCCAACTAGCTCTCAATAGGGTCCACAAAGGTATGCAAATGTGACAGCT
>NW_019216000.1:0-3147 GCF_002532875.2 Varroa jacobsoni | reverse complement strand
ATGTATATGCTAAGTTATAAAGAGACTAAGTTATTCAAGGTGCCAGGTTGAATAAGTTTCGATGTCCGCTAAGAAGCGAGACCCTTTAGCCGATTGAAAGAAATGTAGGTCTTCTACGGGCCGCACCAGACTGTAGCATAACTATTATATGAAGCTAGTTAACGTAAAAAGCATGACTGGCACTAATTATATGTGATAATATACAGGTGCAATGCTACCTGTTAATCCAATCAATAGCTTCAGAATTGTATAAATGTTTATTGTGAAAGCAAGCTACGGTCATGGCACTAATGCTACATTGACAATTTTAAGCATGAACTAATTTGAAAGCGCAAGAACTGTCCCACATTGTTTTCCGTAATTAGCGTTTACTGGCGTAGTCGTTTCTGCAGTACGTCTGCTCGTGTGCCCTCGTACGTGCCGAAATCACGAGCAGGCTTGTTTGCTCTAGCAACGGCCATAGTTACACGTAAACATAAAACCATAATAGTACTACCTTAACAGTCCGGAAACCATACTAGCTCGCTCATTGACGAACTATTCTATACGGCAAGAGAGTTCCTCACATGCTTTCTAATCTATACAAGATTTGGCAAAAATTGGCATTTTTGGTCAAAGGGAAACAAAGTGATGCGCCTATGGCGACGTATACAAGACGACATTGTCTGATAATGATGACCATAATCTAATCATGATAAAAAAAAGATAAGAAGTTCAGCTGTTGAAATATTTCGAAACAAATTTTTTTTACAAAGCCAGCTTTTTTCGTTGTTCGTTATCTTACGCAAAGCAACGCAATGCCCGCAGATCACAATATATCATTCGGGATACTGAATTTTAAGTGTATACGTATTTTGTTTTCACGTAACTGCATGGGTAAATGCAATCTGCTATCTGCATAACAGTAAATATGTACTAAATCGATTTGTTTGCCTGTAATAATGCACATTTAGCCGACATTGCGCCTCATTGTCTTCACTTTTACAACATGAAAGCACAAAGGACTTTACTAGATATACTTTGCCTGTAAACTATGACGGCAAAAAAAAAAGCTCAATTTTCCTTGCCTTGCAAAAGACTTGCCTGCGAAAAGATATTTAGATGCTGCACTTTTGCGTCTCTATTACACCTGTCTCTCACCCCGAAAAAGAGCTATTGTTGGGTCTGTATTTTCTTCAAATTCAGATTCTTTGGTACAATCCTTGATCTGCACAAAATCATGTGAGGTGTCCATTTTTTATGCACACCCTCTGAGCATGACGATTACGAGTTTTTCTTGCGTTCTTTACGTCCTCATCTGTAATAGGTCGTCCAGAACGAAAATCATTTAAAGTCTCACGAAATAGTTGGTACCGCTCGGTGTTGATTTCTAGTTTGTTTGGAAACCCTTCAGTGCAGTTATTGACTGTCATTGAGAGGTGAAATGAGTGGGCTCGGGGCCAATTGGTGATCTACTATTTGCTTGTCGGTCGGCATTAATTACTGATAATGACCACAGCAAGCAGGCAAGAGGTTGGATGGAGCACCCTGGAGCAGGATAACGGAAGACAGCGAACGCGGGTCAGATAAAGTAGAGCGAGACAAATATCGCCAACGTATAGGCATCGCTATCTATATTTTACGTCCGACTGTATGTGATATCAAAGAACCAAGTTTATTGAAGCAACGGTCATTCTAATTCTAAATGCTGCCATTTTCCATTACGTCTAGACTCGTTTATTAGCTTCACTGAAAGGGTTTTAGCCTGACTCAACTAAGAACTCTCTCGATTTGTCATGATTAGCCGTTCACTGAAATGATCCTATAGTGAAGTCACTACACTATTAGCTCTGTAATGGAGTGGACCGTCCTGTTGAAGTACTGTATCATTAGTGCGCCCTGAACTGTTAAAAAAGGATTCCATGGCCTCTTTATTAATTTACGGTACCAGAACGCCTGGGATCACTTCTTGACAGCAAACAGAGTTTACAATTCTGTCGAGAAAACGGGGCCAATTATGCAGTAGAATGTTATTTTTTTAGACATAGAAAGTGGATAGTCCAGAGGTTCTCAGTCGACAGCGATCCATAGACGATGAAAAGTATCCATGCTGCCATTTCAGAGATAAGGCAATATATGCAAAAATTGGATAAAGCGCCATCAAGAAGAGAATCTGCCTTATTAATATTGAATTTAAGCAAACTATTAATTAACTACATAAATTTTTAATAAAAGTAGACATATTCAGATATCGTCTGTTGGCGCCATTTTATAGTCGACCAGCCTGGTTCAACTAAGCTCGTTGACTCGAACAGTTATTTCTTTTAACGCGGCTGATAAATACGAGCGTGGGGTCGCTCCCCCTGCTGCACCGGTGTGATTTTTTAATGGAACATTACGCTAATTTCTGTTGCTGTAGTGTTAATATAATGAAATGTTTTTATTAACTGTAAACATACAGAGAGCGTATTCTGAACGTCCCTGTTTGTTGCTGCAGTGCTTCGCCTAATATTGATGGAGAAAAGTCTACTGCTACAAGGCAGACGGCCCCTACATGTACGTACTACATCCTGCCCGATATTTAGCTTTTACAATTTTGTCTGGAAAATTTCGTTGCTCACTCAGATTGTACTGCACAGTAAGAGACCGATCTAATTACACTTTTATAAACTTCTACTAAAACAACAACAACTATAGATGGTGATGTAAAAGGTGGAGTCAGCCGTGACGCGCCTTAACATGCTGCAACCCGAATCCTGCATTTTTCTAGGCTTAACTCTAGCACGTGGAGGAGCAGGCAGGTTGATTCGTCTGTTTGTCAATCTAGGTGGTCTTGAGAAAATTCTATTCCCTTTTCACTGACAATAGGTGCTGGCTGCCATCTCACTACGACTATTGGTATAGCAGTCAGAATCAGCGGAACGTTTCTTTCGCCGCGTATTGAGTAAGTGAAGGGTGTATCTGTGCGTCAGCGACAAAAGGAAAAAGCGTGGGGGGCCAAAAGTCTTACTGCTGATTCGACATCCCGCACACAGTGACGGAACAAACGTGAGGGGTCCCTCTAATGTGATGCCTGTCACAAGCGTCCAACTAACAAACGGTACGCGACTCTTAACCTAGAAAAGAACCCATTTTCTGCCCCCTTTTTCGGTTTCTGGAAAAAACAGT
>NW_019215999.1:0-3153 GCF_002532875.2 Varroa jacobsoni | reverse complement strand
TTTCACGGAACAGAGTTTGGCGATCGTTTTTGAAGGTAGCACACGAATGAGCGTCAGATGCGGACTGCAACGGCACGGAACACTTTCGGTCTGCGTCCTCAAGTTTTACAAGTTATATGTCAATATATTTTTTAACTGCAGGAAAGCCTTAGCTTGAAACTATTCTTTATATTGGCCTTATTCTTATTTCATATGTAGCCGGATGTAACGGACCTCGTTTTGAATAGATATACGTTAATTTAAGGTGCCCGTTCCCAATGTTACACATTTCCAAAACTGGCCTCACATTTTCTTAAGGACCAAAAGGTTTGATTCTATTACACGTAGTATATGCTATTTAGAAAATTCTTTAAGAAAACATTTTTAAATTAGCGATGTAATTGTATTTTTCCCTGTATACATAGGTTATGCGATCGTTTGATCTAGAACAAATTATTTGAGAGGTCACCGGGCAGAAATAAAAACAGTTTGAACTTATTTGTATGCCACACGCAGACTTAACACAAAGACCCGTGAAAATATTGTCTTGACATGAACAGGATGGCTTCCGAGTTAACATGCACATTCAGTTTTCCATAGGGGAAACGAAATGGATAGGTTCCGCAGCGCTATTCTTAGTTCAATCGTCTAGAAGATCTTAACCTCCTTAAGACACACCTTATGTTGTCGTTGAAACACAGAGCCTTCCAGTAGATTTTTAATACGCATTCGCTGGTCTCACCGTAATTTCAACCCAGGAAGAAAATTTGCATGCCAAGAGCAAAGGGCTCTCGATTTTAAATAAAAGTAAACGGTGTTAAATCTACATATATGAAAGCAGATGAGGTAAGTGTAGATTTCGAAACCCTCGTAAATTTGGAATAAGCGAAACCAAGGATTATTTTTGGGTGCTAAGAAATGGTGTTGTCTTATCAGAGTTGACTGTATAACGACGTCATTGGATCAATGCGGACTTCTGCATACATTCACAAGGACCACAGCGTGACTGATTCTCCGCTGCTGACGATAGAATCAATTGAATTTCGGACGAAATGAGTAGAATACCATTTAGCTTAAGATTTATCTTATCACTGTAGAACCAAAGCAGGAATTTCTCGAGTTATAACTAAGAATTTTCAATTATGCGAATCGGACACTTGTTACTATTACTTTAGTCGAAGCTTCTCTGCCTTCATGTGAGATGTAACTATTTACCACAATCAATGGTGTACCGTACAGTGCCGTTACTCGAATACATTTTTATTACTCGAATACTCACTGGGCGTGACAAAAAGAATGTCAAAATAGCCATAAGAAATGTTTAGAATGGACTTAAATAAGAGCTCGTTATCGGTATACATTACGTTCCATCATAGCTTAATATAGTTACGCTTATTTGTAAAATTATCAACTAAATACATCCTGACAGGATATAATAGTTCGTCTTACTGACCGTAGAAAGTATGCTTTGGTTCCAACAAGATCTGTGCCGGTTCACATTTCACACGGTCCGTACCATATTGACACAATGCTTATCAAGTTATCAATATCAAAGTAATGTAATGTTCCTCTGCCACAACTAAAAAGTCAACATGCTTTCCAAAATCGAACGTGTCTGTCACCGTTAGCAAGCTTACGTCACCGTAATAGGTATACAAACGTGGCTTTACGCCCATAGAGACATATGATAGATGTGAGTCTTATAACATGGGGGTAAAATTTAAATAAACAAACTCAGATTACATAGCTACGCAGATTTTTTCGGATCTCCGTCACCAAGCGATTCCTAAATTGTATTTCTCTGCCCTTCTCCTGCGAAACTTCAACATGAAATTGCTGTGCGATAGGGATAAATTTGACTGAATTAGTCACATGCGGACAGGCTATCAGACTGTTAAGACTGAAGCTGAGTATCAGGCCTCAGGTCTTGTCTGTACACGATCCTTTAGGGTCTCCGCTCCCTTTCTACATGGAGGCTGTGCCTACATGCGTTTTCTGCAAGACCCAATTACCCTTCGACCATCACAAGATCTTTTACTTCACCTCCCACGCGGTCGCGTATGTTAGCTGTCTGCACTCCTTGGCATGTCTTCGGTCCGGACCAGCTTCGTCGTGGTTTGGCAAAATCCAGTGCGTCGTTACCACGTTGGAATTGAAGGAAGAAATGTCAAAGCTTCTGCACATTTACGGCTATAAGACGAACATTCAGCGGACTATTCTGCTTTCAAACTTTTTCGTTACCATCGTCGCAGAACATTGTGGTCGTTGTCGATATTAACTATACTATCATTTGTCATTTGTGATTCCTCTTCGTGTTCTATTCTCGCGAACTTGCGTAACATGGTCGACTAGATATTGGGGTACGCGATACTTATTTTTATTAAAAACTGTGACTATTGCATGGATAAGAAGGCTAAGAATTGGTGGAGTGATAAGATGCAACGTGACTAAGTGTCACTGGAAAAAATTGCCTCCGACGTTTTAGCCAAGTCTTTGTACGACCAACCGATAAACAGCTGATGAAAGATTCAGCTCTAACGAAGGTAAGGTAACAGTTTGAGTTATTCATTGTGTTGTCTTAATGTCCCAACTGGCAATCGTGATTGGTGCTTCAGTCCCTTTATGTATTTGCTGCTATGTAACATGTCGGCTCCAACAGCTAACTTCGCGGAACAAGCCAAGAATCTGAAATGTTAAGCAATATTTTACCTGACCAACAGCTTCCGCGCCATTCGGGACCTGAGGTTTAGCTCTGTGAATTAGTGCAGATGAAAAGAAATAGCCTCAGAAAAATTGCATAGTAATTAGCCTTACCATTTTCTGCTTTGAGTGCAACGGAGGACTAGATTTACCTTTTTCTAGACAAGTATAGCGATAATTTGAGGAGCGAGTAAAGTTTCAAACATTTTTATAAACGCATTGGGTTAAAAAGTCAATCTATTCTGTTAGCTAATAGATTAAGTCACATTTAATACTCGAAGGTTTTTCGCAGGTGTATCGATATGTGCTAAGGAGTATTTAGGTTCACATAAATGTGCCTTTTTCCTTCGAAAATCGTTACCAATATAACTTTCACGTACCGTGTGATATTATCAGATTTCTTATGGCCTTTACTGTAACCTTAGGTAGGTAGGATTTTACAAATATGAGGCTGACATATGATACCGAAGTCAC
>NW_019215998.1:0-3160 GCF_002532875.2 Varroa jacobsoni | reverse complement strand
TAACAACAAAGATGCCGAGGTCAACATCAACAACAACAAAGATGCCGATGTCAACATCAACAACAACAAAGATGCCGAGGTCAACATCAACAACAACAAAGATGCCGAGGTCAACATCAACAAAAATGCCGAGGTCAACATCAACAGAAATGCGGAGGTCAACATCAACAGAAATGTCGAGGTCAACATCAACAACAGGAATGCCAAGGTCAACATCAACAACAACAAAAACAACTGAAAGGACGTCAACCGCAGTAGCTGAAACTACCACGAAGATGACAGCCATTTTAGAGGAACAGACGACAACAATCAAAACAACAACTACAACTAAAAAAATGATTACACGTCAGAAGACGACCGTTGTACCGTCAACCACTCCAACCACTACCGCAAGTAAGTCAACCGAATCTACGACGACGACGACGATGCTCTTATCGATTCGGTTATAGATAATGGCATGACTCGAACAATGGAGCAAAAAAACAATACTGATGCACAATCGACTGTCGTCAGTACCACACTTCAGCATCGGATCAAGCGCCTGCGAGTGGTCATCTTGCCATAACCATTAGCACACTAGAAACAGACAAAATGGACGCCACGACCCTGGCTACTGAATAAACAACATTCTCTAGCACGTTGCAAGATCCAGCCATACCAATGACGATTCCCATTGCTCGTAGGGGTTAACTGAAGCGAGAAATTATCACTAACTGTGATTTTAGCTTTAATTTAATAATTTAAAACCAAACGGATACTGCAACAGCTAGAGTAATAGAGACGCGTTACAGGCAGCCATAGAATTGACAAAAAAAAGCCAGATAAAAATTTCATTGCCCGAACTTTAATATCATTGTGTACCCTCTACTCCGAACTCAATGTTTATTGCGTCGAGGTCTGATAAATCAAAAAGCCCTACTTGTCCAATAATTATCGGCCAACCTATACTAAATGGAAGTAGACGAGTAAGCATGGCGATAAAAAGCAAATCGATGGATGGTTATGTCAATGACAATTATGATGTCAGTGATCATGATAAGAATGAAAGCGTGTAGCGCACAAAGACTTCCAAATTTCAAATTTTCAATCCTTCAACTTATTCCTCTGATTGTTGCCCCGTAATCTACGTCTGTTGCAGCAATGGCGCATGCATTTTTCCCTATCGCTTACACAATCTATACTGACAAACCTGCAAGTGCACCTATTTTTATAACCGTCTGCACGCAATCAGTTTCCATTAGTTTAAGCACTACCCCCCCCCCCCCCGACTTGGGGACTGTGATGGTAAAAACCGGAACCTTCGTTTCAGAAGTGACCACCAAATCGTCCAGCAGTACTGGCGGATCGAAAGCACGCCGGCCAGGCTCGCGGATACCGAAGGTGTTTGACGACGCGTCAGGTAACCAGGACAACGGCAATCCCGAGGAGAACGCGATCAACGTGTTCGGTAGCACAGGGTCAGCGTCGGCAACGCCGGCCACAACGACACTGAGCGGTACAACGACGAGCTGGCTGTTCGGCCTGATGAACACGACAAGCGAATTTAGTTCGTCTGGAAGTGGGTCATATCTTGAGCGCGAGGACCCTCCAATAGGGAATTCTGTCAACAACAGGAAAAATCATCTTAAACCGCGCCGACGGCTAGGTTCCCTCAGCCCAGTCAAAATCGACGTGTCGAGCCCTGAGGAATTAGCAGGAGTAGCTGTCAATGCTAAGGTCCTGCACTTGTTCCTTGGTGGGCCAAATTCGACTTCACTACATGACTCCGTGGTAACGGTAGCTAAAGCTGTTAATCAGTACAACAACTATTATCGAAAACGTAAAAGGTAATGGGTAATTAAATTGGCTTTTAATAATAAAATTATTAACGAACAATACATACGTATATCGAAGAGCTTATGACGAGATTTATCAAGCAAAAAAAAGTCGCAGGAATAGCGCTAGCCTTGTACGTACACGCGTAGTATTACATATATTACGGAAAAGCCGCATGACGATCACGCGGTGGCATCGGCGGCTAGGCCTCTGGTTGAAAGTGAGCAAGTTTGGGCGTAATTATGTTTCCTCTTATTTCTTGGAACGGGTGCGGTATAGAGGTACCTTATCACGCCGTGCACCAAGAGACGATATGGCAGGACCATATATGGCGCACATTGTTACATTCTCTCTAAAACAGTTGAAGTTGAACAACCCTCGCCAACCGTTGTAATGCGCAGTGATGAAATAAGCAAAGTTTACTGTTCGATGGAAGTTATAATATGTAGCGGATGAATGAAATTAACAGCAAAAATGGTTATTTGTCTGACATGTGAAACTTTTGTGACTTGACGTTATGTTCTAGATGCAGCTTGCATTTTGTTATTGTTAATGTGTGCATCTGTAGATCGGTTCTGCATGTTATATGAAGTATACACGTGTTAATAAAAAAACATGCTATTATAGTTTGCAATCCGGTTTACTTATTCTTAGATGTAAGCAAATCCTAGACAGAAAAAGATCGTTGCAATGAAACTAGAAGTGGGGATTATAAACTGAACATTCGAGGTAATTCTATAGAAGACGATTTCGAAACAGATACTGTTCAATATGACATCGGCCTAGAAACCTTTTTAGCCGTAATTTCTTGAAAGCTGTAGATGCAAGAATCCGCTATTAGTTTTTTCACCAGGGCATTAAGTGTGTGCCTGAGGACACTTGAGGTATACTACCAATCGAAAACTGGCCTATTGGCACCTTACAACAACCAGTCGATTCTTGGATCGTAATAAAAAAGTTTTACAGTAAGCCACAAAAATTCTAATTATATATCCATTCTGTATGTGTTTTCGTGCATATAGTACACAATAAGAAACGCACAGAGCTGTTGACATCATAAATAATAATTTATATAGATTTATTACCTTTATTGGCTTCAAATCCAACTTACATGTCCATTCCATACTAGTTCTGTTTTATATCTTATCATAGTCAATATCAATTCTGCCATTATTACCATAATCATTATTACGGTTACTAAATGTTAAAAAAAAAAAATGCCAAAATCTAGAAATGGCGCAAACCCTGTTCTGAGCGGTCTCAGATCTTTCTCTTTTATTCTATCTCCCTCCGAGCTTATTCTTTTGCAGTACCGACACTAGTGCCTGCAATACGGGCCAAAAAC
>NW_019215997.1:0-3164 GCF_002532875.2 Varroa jacobsoni | reverse complement strand
TATTCTTATAGAACAAAAATATCGGACATATCTTCTTATAGAAGATATGTCCGATATTTTTGTTCGAAGTAGCTCATCCGAACGAAAGACTTGTGCTCATTCAGTACATGTAATTCAATACATGGCTGAACTAAGCGAAAGACGCATTGCACCCTGCTCTTCCCATCGTCATCATTTATGAATGCTATTTGCCAGTTATTAAGTTTAAAGCATACATATTACTGAACGACCGCCATTCGCTTGTGAATCCGAGCCGGATAGTTTAACCCAAAGATTGATCGCATTTATCTGCAATGAGTCCTAAACCGTATGTCTCGTCCGCCGACGAGAGCGCGCATTTTGGAATCTGAAGCACGACACATCAGGTAGTGTTCGAATTTAAGTGAGGAAACCGACTTTGTGCGTCAGCTTTGTGTCTTTTATCGTTTTTCATTTTAACAAAAAATCCGTCTACTAAAAGACTGGCCATGGTTTTTTCTCCAATGCAGTTCAACTTCAGAGATTTAACTAATCCTCTAATATACGACCTTTCATTTCACCAGGATCTACGACATTTCGCATAATTTTTTGCGCCACTGATCGTCGCCTGTACCTAGCCTGTACGTCAGATTGTCGACTTATTAGCTTTTTATAAATTAATCGCAGATTCGTAAACACATATGACAAACCTTGCACCTTTTTTGGGTTATTCACTGGTTTTTGCGCACTTTATTATTAAATATTGTCTGCCGTTGTATCTAGGACAGTTAGATTGATGGCTACGAGAGCTACTTGTTACATGATTTCTTCTCAGACAATAGAAACAAGCATTGCCTCTTACTACACATTGCCTTCTCTTGTCTAATGAAAATTGTTTTATCTATTTTACATTGCGATGTCTTTCGTTGCAGAAAAATGCACAAATGATCCACTGATGAAATGCTAACTTGGAGTACATATTCTCTATTATATTAAAGTTCTTACTTTTAGCAGTTGTTATTAGATTTGAGGTCGACGGCTGTCGTTAAAAGTTCTGAGGATGAAAGTTTAAAATAAAAACGATGGAACATGTGATATGATGTCCATGTTCAACACATTTCCTAACTTCAAGCTCATTATCTAAAAAAACTTCATTAGAGTGTCGACTGCTTGCTCTTTCTCCTTAAAACTACGAGGAAGCTTAGCCATCGTGTCGAACAGTAAACACTAAAGCATTAAGGGAATTAAAGTGATTAATGTGTGATACTTGAGAGCATATCAACACGAGCTGATCAAATTTGTCTCTCATATTGCATACCCTCTGATTTCCTGTATTTATTTTTTATAATATTAATAGCAATTTTGTGCTTTTCGGCAGAGAGAACCAACTGATTTGATTACCAGTGGAAACAAGGAAAGTATCAGTTAATTGTTTGATTTTTGTATATTAGTAAAATCACTCTTTCATTTGAAAATATATATCGAGAGGTTAACAAAGTTCAACGGGTGAATGGTTTAACGTCACCTGCGAATTCGGGACTTTGGTGTATCGCCTAGGCTGCTACAACTTGCAGTGAAAGTGTTATCTGATAAATAATTTTTTTTTTAAATTTATACTTTAATCTTTAATCTGAATTTTCCGGACCATTGATAGAGCTTCTAAAAAGCACATAATTTCTACAGCTTCTTCCTCATATTGAGCGATACGGTTCGTGGCTCTGTTAAATTTTCTCTAGACTGATTTTGCAATTAAAGGTTTTTCAGAAATATTGTTTAATTTTTCAAAGATTTTATCTAAAACTGATGTTACGAAAAACATGTTTGCCTCTTTACGTTTCCCGTTACGTGTTTGTAATGTATTCTAGAGTCGCATTTTTAATTTTGTGAAGCAAGTTTTTTCAGCCCATTTCTTCTGAATAACCGTGGTCTCTGTATCGCTCGACGTTAACGCTATAATTCAGCCAACACGTAAAGCGCACAAAAAAGTAAATTTCTCAATAATTGACAGAAGTTATTTATAACTTCTGTCTTAAGCCGCTTTTTTTTTTTAACTCAAATTGAACATTTTCATTTGGCAAAGTGAGTCGGTCTTAGTCGTATACTCTGTGTAATTAGAATTTCGTATCGATAAATATTCTAATTAATTACAGTATTATTGTGCGCTGGCAACAATGCATAATGGAAATGCACTTGCCGCACAATCGAGGACATTATCTGACTCGTCTCAAGATGATGTTTTAGTTAGGCTCCTGGATAGCCGTCGTTCCGGTGACGGTAGCACAGCAATAATGACTTGAGACGTCTGTTGTGACGATTCCGCTGATAAGAAACGCGTATGGGGTCTTGAACACCGGCACATGATGATATTTTACGGAACGTAAGGGCAGACGTGAACTTAATCCGGGGCCTTGAATGTTGTGGCTCAGAGCATTATTCTGCTGTACTGCCAAGAAGCCAATAGTGTTTGTAATAATCAGCAAATTCGCTAGGCTTTTTCCAATATTCTGACATCAATTGTTGCGCGCTACGAGTATCTAGACAAATGAAAACACGTTACGTTCGGTTAGACTGTAATCTGGGAACGGCTCTTCTGTGCGTCCCGCGGAAGCATCACATTTGCGCTATTTGGCCTCAATGCACAGAATCTTTAAGACTGACTAAATGAGAAACCACCACGTACATGCTCCATTTACAACGACCAAACCGCGTGTTTCAGCCGGAGAATGAACCGTTCCCGAAATTACTATTTTACTGAATTTTATTTTAGTTTCTGATTTAACCTGCAGACACTTCCATTTCAAGGAACTTCCGTACCTCCCAATAAATGTAATATGCACTGCTTCTTTTTTAAGTACTGAACAGATCATGGTAATTCAAACCCGTGGAACACGATAACAAGTACTCCATCATTACTAGCACTTACGATGATTACCTGTGACACCTACTGTACAGTTGTCGTAAATTTTTAATATACGTATATTGATTAAAAGCCCCAAAAATGTAAAATCGATTACTAGATGGGTCTGGTATTGATATAAAGGTTGCCCAAGAGGTCTCTATAAAAAACAGAACTGACGAATAATTTGACCTTTGTAAATTGTTTTAAGTTGCTCTCCTTTAACACGACTCAAATGAAAACACTTTCAAACGTTACCTTCTAGCTTCGACTGACAATACTATGATTTATTTTGCCATCGCACATATAT
>NW_019215996.1:0-3176 GCF_002532875.2 Varroa jacobsoni | reverse complement strand
AGGCTTAAGAAAGGGCAAATGGAACGGCGTACGACAGTCGTTTGTTATGAATACATGTTCCTATCGTCGTTTGAGAGATGTTTAAACTAGACGCATATTACCCGCGTGTCTATAGTCATCACCGGTAGGCATGTACATGAAGTCGTTGTAGCAACTCAGGTCATAACAAAAGTATGAAAATGCGTTTAAAATTTATTGAATCACCGCATATACTATGTCTGGCATTTTAAGCCTGCGAGTTCGGTTTGGATTGTATTATAAAAGCTCTTCAATGTGTTTCCACTCGCAGAACGCCTTTTCGGGTCTGCCGCATTATCATACATCAACTGTAATGAAAGCAGGGCAGATTTAGATTTACGTATCAATCAAAGAACCCATTGAAACAGAATGCCCGCATTTAACTAACTCGATTGTCATCTTTATTGTTGTTGTTGTTGTCATTTTTATTGTTACTCCATATTTGGTTGTGTCAGCTGAACGGCAATATCGACAAATCGACAAATGACTGGTTCGGATCAGGTCGTACTACCCTGCCCGTACTCTCCTTGTGTCTGATCATTTGCAGCAAAGCACCCTCGTGTTCTCCTCACATCATCTCCCCAAAACGAAGATCTCGATAGCAACAGCCCTCGTTGTGCAGTCGCCGTGAAACGAGTGACCCTACGCTGACAACATAATAGTTCACCAAGTAGCGAATTCTACCAGCAGAAAAGAAGTTCGTGCAGTAGAAATGAGGTCGTCAGGATGAAGGACTGCCGAACGTGACAAGATCGACTATAGCTAGAAAAGTCGGAAAAACGTGTGTCATTTGTTGTATTTTAATCTTCAGTGCACGTGCAGTGGTTTGTGACGACGATATTAAGAAGTCATACTCGGCACTGAACGATTTACAAAGAAGAACGAAGAACTACAAGATATAATTTTTGTCGAATTCGAGATAAATATATTAAAGTCTCGCTCAAATCACAGAGAGGTAACTGAATAACTAGTGAGTACGTTTTGCTTCTGAGATGACGAGCTGTGACCACGCATGAAGTAACAATACGGACCACTAGCTAAATTAGTTAGTGTATATGTCGTGCTGATCTTCAGGATTGCGAGTCGATCGGGAACGGTAAAATTATTCTACGTCAAGAACGTTCCCTGAAACGCTTCACTTGAAACTTTCCTATATCTTTAATTATCTGAGACGGACTATAGTTTCAATGTTGCAGTAAATTTCAATGAAAAAAGTAAAGCATATCCTCGACATTGCATTTATATCGTATCTATTGAATTATTTGCTAGCAATAATATAGTTTTAACATAGAGAAGAGTATAGGTTTGGTGTTGATATGTTACACGTACAAATATCTTGTTCCGCTTCAAAATAGAGCCTAGGTCAATCGAGTATAAGTGCGCAATATAATCGATAGACAGTTGGTAAACAAGATCACTGTCTAATGATAGCGTCAACGAAGTGGTCCGTTTTGACGCGCTGAGAGCTGCGGGCTCACGAAAAATGATTGAATGTACTACAGGAAAAAGAAGCTGATTTATTTAGACCGATCTAAAAGAAGGCCGCTTGTTAGCGTAGGTTCCGAAGCTTTACGTCAATCAGTAGTGCTTCATTTCGGAGCTCGAAAAAAGGAGGTGGTGTCGAAGACAGGTAACATAGATACAGTAAATGAACAGATAAGTAAACGAGCGACTAGCTTCGAAATTCGGTCGGAAAAATTGATGATAGATGATTCCATTCGTACCGAAAGTACGATACGGTATCGCGGTT
Source organism: Varroa jacobsoni (assembly GCF_002532875.2). Classification (NCBI taxonomy): domain Eukaryota; kingdom Metazoa; phylum Arthropoda; class Arachnida; order Mesostigmata; family Varroidae; genus Varroa; species Varroa jacobsoni. The sequence goes on along the minus strand of NW_019215996.1, from coordinate 1,408 downwards.
AGTGGCTCTCATATATATATATGATTAAAATCAACTTTATTAAATAGGTATTTTAGAATTCTCAACTGAATTAATAACTGACAAAGCCTTCGCTATCATTTTAGCATTCATCTTAGGACAGTTTCACCCAAAGGAGCTATTTCGGCCACTCTTAGCACATCATACCTTAAAAAATGATGTTTTACGTCCTATGCTGCCCTTAGAGGTTCCTTAGGCGAATCAGGGTTAAATGAGCCTAGTCTTGGTTATTAGAATAACTAAATTTTTGCCGGCCAGATTTACTATAATGAGCTCAGTTTAATAGTCTGCGTTATGACTACTGGCAGTTAGTGCTGTTATTAAAAGAATATGTACGACTATTATTAAGGATACACTTAATAACAATTATGGTCAATCGACGTTAACATATATTTGTTCATCAAGTTCTATAAAATGGTTTCGTTTTTTATTTATCAGCCTAATTTTATTATATTCTGTGTATAACTGTTATATGTACAGCTAATTATATCAACGATTAGCTCCTCTTATGTTGTCTGATATTAAGCTTATATATTGTTTCTGTGCGGAGTAATGGATAGGTAGCTCGCCAACGGTCAAAGTTTAGGATCGGGCGTAACTTGGACATAGCATAGCAAAACAGGGTGGCAGGCACTTAGCGTTATCAAAATAACCGCCGTTGACGAAGATCTTCTTTTTCCACCATAAATTTAAGAAAAACATGCGGTTCTAATGCTTACGTTTAAATGTATGACGTATGAACACTGACTGAGCCGGCAGCTTCAAATGTAACAGCTAAAGACAGTGAAAACTTTAATAGAGAACAATAAGGTCCTCTCAGAAATTTCGATCAGAGCTTGCTGTTAGTGGCTGTGACATAAAGCTACATGTGTGCCCGGACCATTTGATGAAGGCAGCTGCTATATGAATAATAAGTAAAAATACTCCGCTTACTTGACAACGATATAAATATAATAGGCCTTGCACATCCGGGGTTTGAACAAACGATTGGGTCGACAATATTTTAAACCAAGAATATACGCCCGACCACCTCCGAGTATGTAACGAATGCTAGAAACTATATATATATATATATATATGTATAGTTCAGCGAAAAATTCACAAAAACATGATCAGCAAAGCTAGAAAAACTTCGTTTATTTCGCCACGCCCCGATATTGTTTTTGAATCTCACTTAGACGTTTGCTGAATTTTTGTGCCTAATTTACGTGTATGATTTATTCTTTGCAAACAATTAATGTATCATCGACTTTTAATCGTACAATTAGTATCACCCATGTGTCCGTCTCAATGGCATCTTACAAAGAGTCGACATTCAAATAGAATAGATTTCGCTAATCTTCATTGGTCTCATAACAATCCACTTGCATATATATATATATGTGTATAT
>NW_019215995.1:0-3191 GCF_002532875.2 Varroa jacobsoni | reverse complement strand
AACGATCATCACGACGACAGTGGGGTGAATGAATGGCGTACAAATACCAATAAAAAAAAGCTAATAGACGACCGAAAATGACTGTTTTTTAATGAACGCCGCTGATTCTCAGCAACGCGTGCCCGACGGCGACAATCGAAAAACGAAAACATTGACAGAGGCGGTTACTTCGTTCATACATCAGTGTAACATCAGGCATTTATCTATGCAGCATCATACTGAAAAAGCTATCCGACGGCGGATTGCACGTTAGATCGCTTCGAATATACAGATTGGTCAAGTATTCCATCAGCTTTATAGGCAAAGCTGATCCTCGTGATGCTACACACGTCTCGGAAAAGCAGCGGGGGAGTTCTGGTTAGCCAGTGTAAATACACAGATCAGATCATTTTAATCCATTTCAGTACCGCATCAGCATTCATTTGATACAAAAAGGATGACATATGTCGCATATAATTACTCGTCAAAGTTATTTAGGATTTGTTATTATCGGCTTAGTTTGTTATTATCAGCTTATGTGGATAAACTTAAGTCTCGTTAATGCAAGCAATTATCTCGATCCATAGTTTCCGCACGTTTCATGACGACACATTTCTTCGGACAGTCCAACCAGTCACTTTAAATTAAAATAAGTCGTTTAAAATAAAAAAAAAATAAAGGTAGAGGACAGTTCAGCCTTCTCGCAGATATTTATGGGCCTTCGATTCATTACATTATCGTTGTTTCGTTAAATATACGTTCTCACGACAGGAAAGATGGCAGTCCTTGCGGGTGCCATCTTTTCATACATGATTACGGATTGAAATAGTGGTTTCCGACAGCATCACGATGTTAACGGGCATTAATAGATTCTGTGCTAGGAACTTTAAGGCCACCACTTTTTGGCCTACTAACAGTGGCTAAAATTGCCCTTGCTAATGTGAAGCGAATAAAAGCGTAGATTTTTATATTACCAAAGATGGCTAGGAGAAAGGTATGTAGCCTTGCCTTCCCCACGTGCTCCTACGTCTGACGAAACTGAGAAAACACCGGTTTGAACATAGGCCAGTAAAAAGGAGATGTGAAAGATAGATAACTTCACATCTGCGACACGGCAAATGAAAGGTGCGGAAGATCAAACTTAAAATGACGTCCGCTACAACGCTCTCGTACGAAAAAGGGCGACGAAAGGATTCATTTGGTGAGTAAAGAAGACGAAACAATTTCGAGGCGTATTGATAGGGTTACGTATATCAGTGGTGATGTTGCATTTTAGAAAACATTTAATTTACGGGGGTTTACAACGGACGCACCTTGAACTTTATTAAGACTGGCGGGATAGCAATCCAGTATTCTTCAGCTAATCACACTGGCTAATGTACATTTGCACATCTAACAGCAAAATAGGTCCTGTACATCGTTGTCTGTTTGAACCTTACATTACGTACCTGTTACATAATGTTGAGCAAAGTATACAATCAATGCAAAACACACTCTTCTTCAAAAATGTTACCGAGTACCGTAGGCCGTTTTTACTTGTTTCTGCTCTCAGTGGATATTAATACTAACAGGCTATTGCGTCGTGATATGATCAATGTCTCTATTATGAGTTTTGAACTGCGGAATGCCGTCAAGTCCCTCGGAACTACTCGAAACGTTCCGCCATAGCACATGCTCTAGGCAAAAGGAAAAAAATTTGTAGATACCGGAACTTACATTGCAAGCAGTTTCAGCAACTTTCACTTGACTATTTCGTTGTACATCTTTGAATAGCTGCGTCCCAATGCACTTAATCCACCTGTACGAGAAGCAAGAAGCCTCGTTCCCTCTACGGTGTAGTTACATTCGTACCTTAGTGGTTTTAGAGGCTTATGGACGAGAACTGTTTTATGTGTCCAATATGTTTAATATGCTGAATAGTTATTAGAAACGATAAAATGGTCGAGGTAATTTTTTAAGGCTGATTTTTGCAGTTCGTAATGTTAGCTAATCTACGCGTCTATAAAAAAAGGGTCAGCAACCCCATATTCACCACTAAAAAATCGTCCCCATCTTCCTATATTACGCAACGGTACCCCTGTATAGTGGTTTCCAACACAGTAACGGAAGACAACAGACGTGAAAATTAGGTGCAAGGCTGATGGCAATTCCTGGTACATTTAAAAGGCCGTTAAGGCTCGCTCAATAATAATAGCCGGAAATTTTAAATGTGATCAATCTCTTGGTTTTAATGGTCCCAGTAAGTTCCTGTGAATCTGAATTAGCTAAGTTATAGTAATAGTATAGCTACTACTAATGGTTTTTGTTCGTGGTCAAATTTCTGTGTGTACGGGCTGGTCAGTATGTGCAGGTCGTGATTGATCGCAAGACATTTGTCTTGCGATCCGAGGAGGACGCTAGAAACGTTTGCCAAAAAAAGAACTTACAACAACATCTACGTACGGTTTAAATCGTTTGGCCGATCTAAGGGTAATTGGATGCGAATCGCACAGTTCGTTCTGTGTCCCGAGACGATCGTGTACCCGTTATATGAATTTTACTTTATACCGGGTCGCTCGACCCGGTTTTTCATACTCTTAACGGATTTGGCAGCGTCTTTCCTGACTACAGTAGACTAAGCTTAGTCTAGACATGGGGGCAGATTGACTCCTACATATCAATACCCATTCTTCATATATATATATATATATATATATATATGTATAATATATATATATTCCTATTCTTCACACGCACGAGTAAGTCCTCGTTGCTGTCAGGTCGGCGACAGTGCTTCAAAAAATCTAGGACTTGGAAGTCGGAGACTGCGTACCCTCGAACGCGATTGTAAGTATCAATCAAATGTCAAAGTAGCAGAAGTTCTTATTCTGTCCACATTTATGTTAGCCCTGTTACGTGAATAAGCAGTGCGTTAAAGGAAACAATAAGCGTCTGTTTTTAAGGGCGAAACGTTTGAAAACGTATTTCTCTTCGTTGTTGTGTTATATGGCTGTTTGTGTGTGGCACCAACGAGCAGCCCCGAGAAAATGCATACATACATGTTTAACTTTGTTTTGTAACGAATAGCTTTTACATGTTAAAAGTAAAATCCTTAGCGAATGTTTATAAAAAAAAAAAACAAATCGTTTTTTTTCAATGAAATTCAAGCTTCAGATCAATTTTCAAAGAATATATATATATATATATATATATATATATATACACGGAAGCCT
>NW_019215993.1:0-3223 GCF_002532875.2 Varroa jacobsoni | reverse complement strand
AGTAAAAGTTAAAAACGACTGGACGTCCATTATTTTCAAAAAATAATAAATCTAAGATTATGGTTTCAAAAATTACTATTCGATTTTACTTCATATTTATTGCAACATTATTAGCGTCAGCATCTGCGTTTTCTCAAAGTTTAAAACTTTCAGATGACCCTAATCAATTCATCTTGGATGCAAATACTATGATGGTAAATAGTAAAAATCCCAAAGCAATGAAAGCTGGAACTGAGCTTCAAGCCGCTTGGGGAGCAATTGGTGACAAGCAAAAAAAGATGATTATCAGCATTTCTCAACAAATGATTAAAAAGAAATGCAAAACTAATATTCACTTTACACCATTTTTTGCAACAATTGGTAATGCGGTAACCAGAAAAAGCATTCCAGCTTCAAAATTAGACACATTACTTTTTGTAACCAATACACTTTTAGAAGGAACTAAGCCTAAAAAATTCATAAGCTTTCTTGAAACAACAAAGATATTTATGGAAGAGGATTTATTGTATAAATCTAATTTTAATAAATTGAGAGTGGCTGGTGGGTCATATTCTTTTGGATTTGCCAAAGGTGCTGAAGAGGGAGAAGAGGAAGAAGAACCTGCCGTTTCAGAAGTTCCAGTAGAAGAAGTTCCCGTTCCTGAAATACCTGCTTTGCCAGGTGACAGTGCTCAACCACAAACACCTGTAGTTGCTGAAGAACCTAAAAAAGAAGAGAAAAAAGATGATTTCTTTAGAGATTGGGATGCTCCAACTGAAGTGGTTTATCAAGATTGGGGTACTCCGACTGATTCATCAGGAAATGCACTTGAACAATCATATCAACCAGCCGAACAACCCAAAATTGTTGGTGGCTACATTAGGCTTGCAGGTGTTGATTTACAAATGATTTCCAAATTTGACTCAACAGTTATTGTAGGTACCAAAGGAACAATGATGTTTTCCAGTAAAATATTTGTTGGAGATGGTGGGAAATTTGATTGGTCTGTTGCAGGTATGCCTGAAACTTATGTTGAGTTAAAGAAATATAACTTTAATGTTATTTCTCCAAAATTTGGAGCTGAAGATGTGAAAATGTATTCGCCAAAATATATTGATAATCCAGTTGGTGGTGTTTTTGAATTTAAAAGTACAAAACATAATAAAAAGAATAAAGCACAATTTCCTCGCTTTATGTCATTTAACTCTGATGTAGTCATTAAAAGTATCGGAGAAAATATTAAATATAGAGGAGGATTTTCATTGAATGGTAGTAAAGTTTACAGTTCAAGTTTAGATGAAAATCCAGCACTAATAGAAGTGTTTGAAGATGATAAGTTAAAGTTTAAAGCTTTAGCAAAATTGTTTGTTTTGGACGATTCTTTAATTACATCTGATTTGGTATCAATTGCCATTTACCAAAAAGATGATTCAATTACACATATCGGTGTTTCATTTCATTATGACAAACCTACTCATTTACTAAAACTTATTAAAGATAAATATGGGTATCGCCATACTCCTTATATTGACTCTTATCACGGAATAGAAATTAGCTGTGATATGCTAAGCTGGAATTTGATGTCGAAAGAAATGAATTTTGACATGATTACTGCAAAAGATAATAATGCAGCCTTTTTTGAATCAGGCGAATATTTTCAAAATGATATTTTTGATAGGTTGAAAGGTTTATATCCGTTTCATCCATTGATTATGGCAGTTTCTTATGCAAAAGAAAAAGAAACAGATATTTATAATGTAGATAATTTGATTTTAGAATACAAAGTTCAAGAAAAAGCTACGAAAGGAGCAATGAAAGAATTGAGTAGAAAAGGTTTTATTGAGTATAATTTTAATAATGGAGATATAAAAATTAAAGAAAAAGCTTGGCATTATTTCAAATCTAAAAAAGGAAAAAAAGATTATGATGAGCTCCAAGTAAAATCATTGGCTCCACAAGGAACAAATGCTACGCTTAATCTTGAAAATAATATACTTACAGTTCGAGGTGTTGATAAATTGTTCTTGAGTAAAGCATTAAACGTATTTGTGCTACCTAAAACAAGAGAAGTTGCAATACTGTCAAAACGTGACATGGTTTTTACTGGTCAAGTAGAAGCTGGTCACTTCTTGTTTCAAGGACGTGAATTTAGATTTGATTATGATAGTTTTTTTGTGGAGATGCAAAATCTTGACTCATTAAAACTATTGATTGACACGAAAGACTTAGATCAAAATGGTAATACCAAACAAGCTCAACTTTCAAGTCAAATTGAGTCAACTTCGGGTACATTGTTTATAAACAAACAAAACAATAAGTCTAACAAAAAAGAAATGCCTGAATATCCTATGTTTAAATCTAATCAAGGATCTTCTGTATATTATAACTCACCTCAAACACTTGGATGAGTTTATGAAAAACGAATATTCTTTGAAGTGCCACCATTCATGGTTGATAGTTTAAACTCCAATGTTGCCAATGGTATTGCCTTTCACGGAACAATGCATTCCGATGGGTTTTTTCCGGATTTTCCTGAAATTTTGACAGTTATGCCTGATATGTCTTTGGGTTTTGTTAGAAAAACGCCAAAAGGTGGTTTTCCATTATATAAAGGCAAGGCAAAATATAACGGAGAAATTACTATTAACAATTCAGGGCTTCGTGGTCATGGAGTGGTTAATTATTTGTCAACAACTTTAAAATCTGAAGATTTTGTTTACTTCCCTGATTCGGTTTATTCAGTAGGTACAAGTTGTGTAATAAAAGAAGGCAAATTTAATGATGTTTATTATCCTGATTTAGATATTGATCAGCATGATATGAAATGGCATGTGTATAAAGACACTATGTACGTTGCAAACTTTAAAAATCATTTTAATTTATATAGTAAAACGGTTGAGCTTGATGGTCGTGTTTTGATTTTAAAAGATGGACTTTGGGGCGATGGTACAGTGAGTACAAGAGGTTCGCATACTACATCGCAAATGGTTAAATTTCAAGATCAACAATATGATGCAACAGAAGCTTTCTTTACAGTTGAATCAAATGAGCCTGGCAAGCCAGAACTACGTTCTGCAAACGTAAAATTACATTTCGATTTTAAAGCAAAACATGCATATTTTAGTCCTGAAACAGAAGGATTTCCAAGTAATGAATTCACTTTTATTAAATATAAAACATCAATGAATGGTGGAGACTGGGATTTGGATAAAGCTTTGATTACATTTAAAATGCCTGAAAATGG
>NW_019215992.1:0-3234 GCF_002532875.2 Varroa jacobsoni | reverse complement strand
CAATACCAGCGTTTCATACAGAAGTAAAATTTCTAATTGTCTCTGCAATTTTGACCTCTGGCATTGATTAACATCTCGTCAGTGTTGAACTACCGGAAGTACCTCGGTCGCTGAATCCTTCGTCTAAATTGTTTCAATAACAGCCAAGTTGACCTATCATCTAGCATTACATATCCTTGCTACCTCAATCCCTCAGGTTAGATATTACCATTCGATAACAATGGTTCATACATGCCGCAGATCACACTTGAAGGATTCGTATGCACGACCCAATGCCACATCGGCGTAAACGTGTAGAGACCTTACCACCGTACTTAATGGGTCTCGATCTCGACAGTTGAAAACTATCGAATATTGCGGTCGTGAGGTTTATACATGGACGTTGTCGAGCGAAAGCCGACTGTGGTTCCAGAAACCCACCGGGCCATAATCGGTGCACAAAAGCCGCTTTGCACAGCTTCAAACGACATTCTCACATAAGAAAAGAAGAGTGACTGGAATTTAATGATTCGGAAATTAATTAATTGATTCGTTAAGAGGAAAGCCTTCTATGAGCGTTGATATGGGCCGCTTTATGCCAAGTTCTATAATTTGCCAAAACGCCGGGAACGATTATTGAAGCAACACTGATACTGAGCTTATACCCTTATTTGACACACACACGTATTTTAAACACACGTAATGAACGGAACTATAATCGTGTCCGCCATGATTACTAGCAGTGATAATTCTCGTATATAATATTAGACAACTGTATGATGCGGTTCTTAACGAAGCGGAGGGCCGAAGTCGGGGAAATTGAATCCATCAGTGGACGACGGGCGGAAAACGTCCCTCGCGTCAAAACAGGCAGAAATCAACGGTACTCGTGCCAAAACAATGGCGATCGAAGGCTCTCCCGAAATCACCAAAGCTGTAAAAAAAAAAACTGATTTTGCTACAATATTTCAATAATGCATCTATTTAAATTTTTTTTCCTGGTCAGCAAGGAACAAATTTTCCCAGATTATAATTATCACAGCTGCATATCACTGATGGCACATGAAGATTTCAGTATAGGGTACGGAAGAGGCATTGCGATAAGCTGAAATGGGTCGTGTTCATAACCGTATATTAAATTCGCATTTATTCCAAGGCATCGATATGGTGGAATGATGTGTTAATGTTTCGAATTCGGGGTTCTCCTACAAAAGATTATTGAATCAACGCAAATGCCATAGGGTTACGGTTGATCAGGCCAAATGTGTTTGTGTACATTCTTTATCGTTGTGGAGTCGGCAGCCATATTGGTACGAAGTTGTTCTGAAGTGGGCATCTCCAATAAAAAAGAATTGTTGACAAGGCACATCGTCGAACATAAGGTAGCAACTGGTTTTATTAGGCGCCACTCCACATCAGAACATAAACGTGACGTGTTATTTTAATAACAGTAAATGAGAACAGATATCCCATCGCGGACCATGAAACATGTTTAGAAGTTACTTGGAAATATACAACGTGATCTACCACGGTATAACATACATATAGCATAATGCAGTACCGCCTCTGGTATTGGTCGTATAGAACAATTGCTATGGTTAAAGAGAAGGGACCGCTTCGATCACTAATGTCTCATTGTAGGAAGACCGTCTGTACGTGTGTCAACGATTTTTTGGCGTTTAGAAATAAGAGCAGGGGACAATTTTTTGTCGTCGGCTAGCGGCGCACGAATAGACAAAACATTGAGGAATTATTTTTTCGTAGTTATCTGTAAACACACTTAGAACATGCCTGGATATGTGTCGTTAGCTATAAAGGCATTTTCCGACGACCCTCATTTTTCCTTTAATGTCACTCATCACCGATGTTTTCTCGCCCCAGAGAAGTCCTCCTTGCTAATATGCAGTAACCCCACCTAACTAGCATAAATCACATTAATGGATATATGTTTGTTTGGTTCCGTATTGCCATGCGAGCGAATGAAGCTTGCCTATACGCGTTGCAAGTCAGTTAGAGCTGAAAAGATCTTCCGCGAAGTTTCAACTTCACTTCGTATCGGGTCCGCGTGAGCTGTCGGAGCGAAGATTCGTAACACAGTAACTTGAACTAACAAAAGTTCTTAGACGCCTCTGAAGCAGAAAATGGCCCTATGTTTCCTTTGCACTGTGTTACTTTACAGTTTTCGGTTCTAATCAACTTTATTTCTTTTGTAGTCGACTACTGACTTGGCGGTGAACCTTTCGTAAAGCTTTGGTCAAACGTGTCAAGCCGCTTACCAAATGTCTGATGGGATATGTTTCTAAATCACTCATTTAAAAGTATGACATCGACAACACTGCGATGATTGGATTCGTGCACCTGGACGTTTCTGGAATTGAATAGAAATGGCACGGGCAACCTACGGGAAAGCGAGCGAATAGCGTTGACACGCTGTTTGTTGGTAAACTGATGATTAGCAGCAGAGATCGAGCAACGTATGACACTGTAATTGCGTCTTGATAACGATATTATGCTTTGTTATATATGTAACGCGTTGGCCTATTTATGACGATGACAATCCTCTTTGGTGGCATATGCTGATTTCGAAAAAACACTGGTTGGTTCAGATGAATTTGTAGGGTTTACCCTACCTCAGGGTTGGGTGAACGTGTGCACAAACTGAAAACGTCGGAACAGAAATATCCACGACGAACGCTACAGTTTTATCTTTATTTGAAGGTAGGCAAGACATTTTTTATGTTGTCACGCTCTATACAAGGGAAAAAAATAGCCATTTATCTATTAATTTCACTGAAGACAAATCAAGCGCACTGCATTGACGCTAACCAAGCTATGGTCGTACGATGGATTGGAGTTAGCGCCTCTTTGTTGAAGCAGAGCACTGCGTAAGGACCCGGCAAGGGCATACAATGAAAGCGTATGCTGTTCGTCACTTTGTATAGCTAAAACCAGCCTCCAAGATCTATTATATAGAGTGAATTTAAATCTGCAGCAGAAACAGTAACACTGGCGCAAATCATCGTCATCTGTTACATTATGTTCAGGCTATCTATAAATGAATGGGGAATTATTGTTTTGTAGGCCCCTTCTCGTCTGTGAAACTGCTGTTCATAGCTCACCACCATTGTGTCTCATTTGGACAGAAATTGCTCGTCTTTTCTAGAGTATGATATGATTATCTTTTGTTTGATACTAGAACTGCGTACGGTACTTCTCAATAGATAACAGGTTAAGTGAACCAAAACAGGCCCTGCC
>NW_019215991.1:0-3236 GCF_002532875.2 Varroa jacobsoni | reverse complement strand
CTTTAATTCTTTTTCAGAATCTTGTATCCCATTATTAACAGTTACCTATATACGCATCTATCGAGTTAATCCCATCACCAATACCTGCTCACTTATTGACTCGTAATTCCATCTCAACGCCTTTTTGTTCTGCATCCCGTTAATATATTTTGTCATATCATATTGAGTTCGCCAGTCAGGCTCATTTCAGGATTGCCATGGGCTTATTGTTTACGTTTGCCTTCCCTTACAGGTCTATTGATATATAATGCATTTATATCAACCAAATTCCTTTCCGCTCTTATCATCACTTCATACTATTATTGTGTTTAGTGATGCATAGTTATCTTCACTATACTGACCACAATTTTACTGCTCCCTCTCGATGTTATTTGAAATTTACATGTTCATGTTATCATTATGATTCTTCATTTTCCATGATCACGCCTCACTGCGATTAATTTATATTTGTTATTCATATTTTTGCTGTTTTTATTACCAGCAGAATTATCACTATTTATTACTGCTATTGAAATTACACCGCTCAGTATGCTACTGAAATGTCAAACATTTATCGTATTTTTCGTTATTAATATTGTTATTGTTGTGGTTACTGTTTATCGCCGGCTGTAGCAGCACTTCAAAAAAATTCAGTTGGAGCAATAATTTTGTTTGTGTATGTTAACCTCGTAGGTGTATGTGAATATGTGTATGTGTGCTTCCCTTCTATCGAAGTATGCAGAAATAAAACGGCCAATTAGTCAATAAATTCGAAAAGGTTATATTATCTTTCAATAACCTAGGAAATAGAGTTTTGGCTGAATTTGGTAATATCTGGTATGACCCTTCACTTGTTTTTCCAATAGTTTATAGTATCATTAACGTCGCGTAGAGAAAATTTATTCTCTTAGGAAATTTTATTCTCTTAGAAATTAGGATCAAAGTAAAAGAAACTCAAGAAAATTCAGATAAGTTACTGTCGCGTTTTTAACGTAACTGTTTTTAACCGCGTATCGCAGTTTTATTATGACGACCTTTTTACTTTCTACGTAAGTTGCCCAGTCTGTGTATTAAATCTTCGTTCTTTTAGTGTATTTTTAGCATCGGTTTATTTGCAAGTGTAGTGTTTATTTAATATTTACATGTTTTATTGGGAAAAAAACAATTATTGTCTGTTTGAGGCGACAGGTGCTAATATTCGTTGGAAGTGTACCAACACCGCTGCTATTATTTATAATGATCACTACGACTTATATACAGGAAAAAATATTCGAGAGTATGGAGTGTAGCGTTATAGTAATCTACAGTAGCAGAGCTTTAAGTATTCTGGCGGCGATAGTTCGGTCAAAGCTGAAATATAAACATGGCTTCAATAAAGAGCAATAAACTCTTGCCTGTTTCTTTTTGCTGCCAAAAAGCGGGAATGTTCTGAAGTGGCGATATATCTGCACAAAAAGATCATCATCTCAGCAACACGTGCCATAGAAGGGAGAAGCTAAGTGTGTATATATATATATATATATATATATATACATTGGGAGGCAGAGAAAGGGGATAAGAGAAAATGTATTCGCGCCCATACGCGCACACATATCGGGGAAAAGAAAACGCAGGTTAGGCGCAGTGCCACGACGATAGTCCGAGCGGCAAAGTTAATGATTTGAGCAAATGCTGAGTCACACAAGCCGTAAGCATTACCCGTACTAATTTCACTTTAGTTTGCAGCTAGTTGCTCTGTCGAATAGCTCGAGCTCCATAAACTTGTTCTACTGTGAAGCACAATCTGCGGAATAACCACTCAAAGATTAGCCCCTGGACGTAGCAACCAACAATACGAAGTGTATCATCTAATGGTCCACAAAACGAATCTGGATTCTATTAAGTAATTGAATTTCTACTGTTTGATTGAAACTTTCCTATCACTGTTCATGAGGTTTTTCTCTCTAATGAGAAAGCATTCGCTCGGCAACAAAACTCATCATAAGACTAAATACGATCGCTATGTGAAACAGAATGCATAATCAAATGCATACAGCTAATGAGTGATACAAGGGATCGATTGACAGCATAAGCTACGCGAAAATCTTTCTACTATACATAACACGACCTTGCCCCGGACGCTTTTAAACACCCCCCACGGTGAACGTAGCGTATTATGGAAGAGATCACGATCTAATGTTAGCAGTAGAAGGTAATTCCAATCAAGCAAAACATGTAGCAAAAGGTGTAGATGACTCGTATCGTAATGGGTATCTCATCATCGCCACTCACCGTCTTCGCTTTCCTTTTGCAGGGTAGGTATAACACTGGCCGAAAAAGGAAGCTGCTGCGATTCGGCTGGTGACTTTTGCAACAACTGCTAAGCCTTCTGTGTGGCAGACAAATCAGTCTGGCCCTAAACAGTAATGCGCGAAGCAGTAGAGCGATTGGTCTCATGGAAGGTTGGACTCATTCAATCAATCGTGAAGAAGTATAAATAGGGGGGAATATAAGGGTATTCTACGATATAATAAAACACGATGTGGTAGTGCGTCATTATGAAGGTGATGTTATAATAGATTATTTATAGCAAAACGTCCTCGCGTATAAGTGCAATAGGACAAAGGACATTGCACAGCAGGCTCAAGTGTCATCGTCAACGAACCAATGGATAACCTACTACTATTAATAATATTATAAGCACTTAAGCGCTGCGCTGTGTTCTCTACTCAGTTGATTGCAGTATCTTAATCTCATTATCATTACGGTCACCGCCGTCCCTATCCTACGTCGGATATAGTGGCTGCGTATGTAGTATTTTCATCATTGTACCGGCTATTATCTGTCATCTTATTTTATTTGATATTCAATCGTTACTGGATCATCTTGTCGTTTAATAAGTGCGTGATTGCGGCATTGGCTATGGGTTTCATCGTTATTCCCCCGCATTATTAGCTTCATGTTGTAATTTCACAGACGCAACAATTCTGACAACAGTTTTTGCAGCTGGCGCTTCTTTACAAGCGGTTTTTCATATGCAACGGAGTTGACCCTGCCTCGCGTCCTGCGCCTAGTAAACAGTTTATGGGAAAACTGTCGCGTCGTTGTGCAGTTTTCGGAAACGTTGTTTCGTTGGGTCCGCGGCGGAGACATGCGACAACATCTAGAAATTGTTTGTTCTTTATGACACAACGAAATATATTATACCAATCATTATAAGTTCATTATGAACTTCGTATCATCGTAAATATTACATAATTATAATTAGATATCATATA
>NW_019215990.1:0-3248 GCF_002532875.2 Varroa jacobsoni | reverse complement strand
ATATATATATATATATAGAGAGAGAGAGAGAGAGAGAGCAATTTAAACGTCCTACTTCAGTTATAATCGCAAAAAATGTTAATATTATGCATAGGAATATGCATAGAAAAGACATATAATCCATAACAAGAAACACGTTGCTTCTAACCAAGCTTGTGGAGTCAAGCTAACAGTGAGCTTTTATATAGAAGTACTTCTTGAAATTACTTTAAAATTTCGTGAAGCTACTTCGGCCTAAAGGGTTAGTTGATGAAACATGACATCTTCAATCGCCCACCATCCTCAGCAACTTGCACCACCTCACAGCCTTCAATGTAAATGCCAATGACAGTTTATCATCATACAGCTATCCATTCTACTCGGCGGCTCCCTACAGGCACCTTTTACAATAGACGAAAGCACCCTGAGGTCTTCTGTGCTACGTCTGTGAAGGGCTATTTCAACCTTTTCTGGGTGACCGTCTTCAGGTCAGACCCGCCCTGCCCAGTCCAAGTTACTAACTAGGTCGGTGTAACGTCAAAAACAGGCCTAGACCTCCGCGCGCTCGTGGTGGTCCTGTTGACTGTTGTCATCTTCGTGTTGTTATCGCTAGCTAGTTTACGCCATCGTGGGTGCCCGTCTGCTCCTCGTGCCTTCTTCCAAACGGCCACCCTCAAAGACACAGTCATGGCGCTACGATCCGTTTGCGCAAACGATCTCTGGGTGCTTTCTAGTAGCAGCAGCTACTCTGACGGCCATTCAGGTCGATTTGCGGGGATCGTACCTAAACAGGAAGCTAGCCAACTTCAGAGGCTGACATAACCGTCTGATAAAGAATAGCGAGCAGGAACTTGGTCGCAGGGGTACAGCAGGAGCCATAGCTAAGAACGACAATCATCAAAATAGCGGCGGCAGCAGCAGCAGCGATGCGGCAGAAGGACCACAAAAACGGGGCCGCCGACAGCGTCGGTATTTCATATAGTGACCAGATCGGACCGGACAGGGGCAGTCTGTCCTGAAGTCTCTGAAGTGCTGAAGATGAAGGCTAAAGAAAATCCCGGCGGCAGTATCAGCATCAATAGCGGCGGCGGCGGCAACAACAGCAGCAGCAAATCGCGCACGATCGCTGCCCAGCGCCCAGCAGAAACCATTACAGCACGACTGGGTGGCGGTGCATCTTCAACCTGTAAGGGAATGGTCGGACACAAAGCAAAGCTCAACTGCGAACCGTGTAAGGTGAACGAAACGAGGATCGATCGACTGGGAGAATTCAGCGCCGAGTGCGCTGTAGAACGACGATAATGACCACAATGGAGCGTCAATTCGTGCTATACATTGAAGTACCACTGGATCGTCTTCACGTTCGTTTGCGCTCGTACCGCAAAAATCGTTCTATTACTAGCATACGAATTACTGCTGCCTCGACTGTTCCATTATTGGAGCTAGCACGCATAGCGGTAGCGCGGGATCATCACACGACCGGGAGTCGCCTAGACCTCAGCGACCAATGAAATAGGCAGTGGCTAGCAAATGTACGCGAAGACCAGAGAGCTCCCAAACGGCGCGACAAGAACGAGACCTTCCTCCTCACGAGTTGCCGTGAGTGGCTGAGGGGCGCGTCGCCTTACTGTTCGACCCTGTTCCTCTTCAGTCTTCGGGCTTGTTCAGTCTTTGGTCTTCAGTTGAGACTTCTTCAGAGCGCCGGCCGCTGCTGCGAAGACTGTTGTTGTCATCGTTTGCTGTTGGGTGTCGACTTGGGTGGCGTCGGCCACCCAAACCTCAAACGCTAACCAAGAAAGAAAAGCTAAGGCTAGGAAAGTATCAGCCAGATGACAAGGGATTGATACGGGAGTAAGCCCAGGCACAAACAAGTGAATGTGCAAAATATACACAGCCGCAACGAACGGAGTCATTACTGGTACCGACAATCCTTTTTCATGATACAATATCTACTGGCCCCTAGTATCATCCGGGGCACTGCTGAATGATCCCGGGGGACAAAGAAGGCAAGCCGACAGCGATATGATGAAGCGGGGTCGATGGCAAGCATTGATAGTGTCACTTGACAAAGCAAGCTTTGAAAAGGATGCCCTCCTCCGTACGTATAATGATGCTGATCGATGTGATGTGATCAATTATATTGCGCCAAGTACAAAAGATAGTTTTTTCCTCCTGTTGGCTCAGAAATTTATATTATGTAAACACATAGTTGTGCGGGGGGTGTGCTACTTATGCGTGTTGGGGGCGGGAGGCGGGGGTGGGGTAACAAACCGAGAACAAAACCAGATGTTGCTCTGGATTTTGATTTTCACTTGTCAATACCCGAGCATTTTTGAGTGATCTGTTGACTACTACATGCGATTGCAGCTGCTGACAGAAAGGGCTGTAATGAATGATACTTATTGATTATATCTTTCTTATCTTTAATGATTCTTATTGGATTTATCGTATACAATTACGCAGGGAGATATCGATATATTGTATACATAAATCCGCAAAAAGTCGAAGTAATATGAATAACAGTCCATAAAAATTTGTAACTTATTCAAGAAGCAAGTATTATATTGACCCAGCAGTAACTTGAAAAGGCTCGCACCGATAAGTTTGAAATCCGACGTTCTGCTTGACGTGATAATTTGAAAACTAAAAACAGGACCAAAAAAATTATATACGTTAACGTGAATTGTTTTCCAATCGGAGAAATATACACGACAAGCATAGGTTGTCGTGTATATCTTTCCGATCCAATAAACACGATCGAACTAATTCTCGACGGACTTAATTATTAATGATAATCCGGACACCTTTCATTCCTATGTGCCTGCAGTCGTCTTACATCTTCAATGTAAGTGACTCTATCATATACATTAATTATTTTAGACCTTTTTTCGCATTGTGGTTATTAAGCGTTCATTTGTCCATTAATTATTGAACTTCTTTTTCTTGTATAAGTCAGGCTATTCGACTTCTACTTAGGCCTAAAAAGCAAGCCAACTGAATCCTTAATTGAGTGCTAAATTACTCGGTAATTGGTATCCTGTACCAGCATTTAAGCTCCGTGAAGTCGCTAGTACCACAAAATATAGAGCCTGTTTAAGAATTAAAGGGTTTGTCAACATTTTTTAACTTACACGTTGGTCTGCGTGAAGTTACGTATATCGCCATTTGCTTGGCAAGATGAAGAATGGCTCCGTAACGACGAATTATCATTTTCAACATGACTTTTGTATGTCGGACGAGTTCTTTCTGCAGACCAGAAGCTATTGTAT
>NW_019215989.1:0-3251 GCF_002532875.2 Varroa jacobsoni | reverse complement strand
GGAGTGTGTCTAACCTCGTATATGAACCCAAATCACCATGTGTCCCTCAAAGCCATGCTACTAAGGTGTGGATTTTAGCGTAATAAATTATTTTATTCTCAAAATTCACGGGACATTGTTGGTAACGCCCGTCTAAACGGGCAATATTCTATTGATATATATCAATATTATATTCTGTTTGAATGAAGGAGTAGTCAATTATTCCTTGTCCTTAATGGACGCACGATTGGTGCGCAAGCTGCCGATGAAGCCGATCTAACACTTTTATGATGTGCATTTATCACATTTGGGAGATAAAAATGTTTTACAATACTTGTCGTAGTCACGTAATCATACGATCACAGATATAATAAGATGGGGTTAGCCAGCAGCAGTAGGGTACCCTCTGCTGGGGTTGCATTCTCCTATTGAGCGTAGTAGAAGGCTTTTTACATTTCTTTAGCCTAGCAAAGAAGTTTGAGCCCTTTGCTATATCCGCTGATCTTGAGGCCATGTGTTAATACTGCAGACGTGTCGCGGCCGAAACGGAGCCAGTTAGGAACGGGTTACTCACTATGAAATCGAACTTAACTGATGGTACCGTTTGAGTGTAATATTTACGTAATGCAAGCAAAGGAAGTGATTCTGTGAACTCCACCCAGAGACTGCTACGGATTATAGCATGTAAGGGTAACGGCGAAGCTACATATGTTCCGAGCAAATTCTTTCGAGCAATCATGTGCCCATGAAATATAGCTCAGGTTTCTTATGGCGTAGATAGGGAAATTGCCTTAGAATACTTGTGAAATTTGTCTTCCGGTCTTTTACTTGCTCACAGGCAGATGTTACCCAGTATTGATTCTCATTTAGAGAAAAGGCTAAAGAATCAAACGATAACTTAGTTGTTTGTGTAGTAGAGCATCAGGTTCAGTTTGGAGCGGCGAGCTGATTCATGTCTAAGCGTCAATGGATGTAAACAAATCGCAGAGGAATAGGAACACCTGGGAACAGAGTTAATGTCTGAACTCTCCTAGTTAAGACTAACTAGGAAAATCAAAATACTTATTTACCTAACTATCGTTAGCGATTTCTTCATGAAAAAGTGCTTACCCAAGAGCAAATATTACCTATAAAGTTGTCCATTTCTTTTTTATATTGACTAAAAACTAAAAGACAGCCTTAGTATAAGTGCGATTTTTCAAACAGTTACCCTCGTCCAGCTTGCTATTGTTTCGTCTTCACTTGGGTATCTTATTTAACCTTACATGAGTTAGCCTACGCTAATATTATCGATAGTTCTACTATTCAAACTATATAACATAACAAGCAACAATTTTTTTTAATTCATTGTAGCAATGTACCCTTGTCTATGTTGAAGTTCTCTCTTTCTCTGGGTTTTATTCGCTTCTCCTATTTTGCCCTTGTGATGTATACGCATCGTTTGTATGATCCGAATTCAGGCGCCCTTTCCATGACAGTATCACCACAACGTGAAATCCGTCATCAAGCATTCCTTTGAACGTAGTCGCTTTCTTGGATAAAACATCTATTCCGTGGGTAGCCTTGAGGATACCCCTAAACTCGTTGACGAGTAAGTCATTATATCGTATCAACGCTAGCAACAACTGAGACAGGAGTACCGTACGCGGCCTTGGACAGATGGTGCACTGTGTATCCGAGGTGAGTTCGCTGTGCGATGTCCTAGCTACGACGTAGATCATTTAGCTAGTACAAGGTAATCGTTGTGCTAGTGGTGTGGTACGATGGACGACGTAGACGATTCCAGACGAGGGCGGGCCACATAAAGACTTGGGGCAAACCCCCGTGTTATTGGATGGCGCGAAGTGGTATAGAGAGAGTCTGAGTGGAGAAGTTTAGCTGTGCTTTGTCAGACTTGGGAGACAAGAAAAGCACCAGTGATCCACTACTGGAGTGGTACCTTTTGGGACGTTTCGGCGCCGCCCAAAAAATGATGACTACGACTCTATATTTCTGTGAGTTCGAATAGGCAGAGGCGAAGTAACAAGGTTAAGCACACGTGCAGCAAAGAAAAAAGAGACCGAGTAGGCGTTTAGACGTTTGCTTTGTTTTCTTTTTGGTTTAGCCGTAGTAAGGGGACAAACGGACAGTTTGCCGAGCAACTAGGAAACAAGCGAAAAAAACAAAAACCAGCTATTTGCGATGAGCCCATTTACGTGTGTAGACCAAGTTCCGCCATCGGATGCGATTGGACAAAAAGCATTTCCTGTGTAGAGACAAGCAGAAAACCTCTACACAAAGTCACCCGGTACAATAGTTATACACTTAAAAATGGATAAGAGCCGCTGGCTCGAACGACCAAACCTGGTAGTAAGGTAAGTATTGGGACAAAGACCTACCTACATAATGGAAAGGGCAGTTATGAGATAATCAACGGTACAGGCGCATAGTTCGCCTCCTGTAAGAAAAAAATTTACAATTAAAATCAAAAATAAAAAAAATGATCAGCAAAAGTAGCCATTTAGTTACCTCACAAACAGCTCTAGGTAGGTGAAATTAAGAAGAATCGCATCAAATGAAGACTATTTTCAACAACATTGATAAAAAAATGGGTTGAAATAGCACGTGCATATATGCAGATGCGCGAAATGGGATCTGAGAAAGAAAAACATTTCAACCAAAATGGAAGAAAACAGACATGTAGATAGCCCATTTCGCTGAAGTTTATCGCACTGCTTCAAGAAGCAACGAGCCAACGTATTAAGGCGGTTTTGTGCTTAAAAATTAATCAACGAAGTCAATTATTATACTTTTTTTCATTATTGCATTTCTTCGTACATTGGCGATGGCAGTACGAGTCAAGCCATTGCGACCAATTTGGCATCATTTAAAATTTATCACATGAATCTTAGATGTCTGCCTTCTCGATAGATACAGATGACTACACGTTCTATTATTTTCACCCAACGAACTGGGTAGGGCAATACTGTGAGTAAATGGCACGGATCACACTGAAGTGCGCCGAGCTCTTAGGATAACCATCTTAGAACCGATTTATTTTTTCTTTATTTATCCTTTAGAGCACTTTGTCGATTTATTTGCGTATCGATTTATAAGGCTGGACTTGCAGGTTGTATTTGGTTCTACCGGCTACAAACCGAAGATACAGAATTCTGCCTATGAGCGCTGGCACTGGAAGTTAATGGAAACTTCGTGCGTTAGGGTAACGAGATAATGTCCCCAGTGTCGCACTGCACTAGGGGCCCAAGATGTAGCCTGCAGTCAAAAGAAAA
>NW_019215987.1:0-3254 GCF_002532875.2 Varroa jacobsoni | reverse complement strand
GATATAGCAAAGGAACAAAAAGCTCTGCTCCTTCAATGGCTGGACATAACGAGAGCGTATTGATCTCTTCAAGATGATAGTGAGGGGTTTTTAGCGCTGAGAGACTTGAAGAAAATAATTGAAAAATATGGTCAAGGCAAACACTGTCCTCGAAGAGTGAAAAGCAGATGAGCCTAAATAATTAAAAAACGAAGCTAATTTTTATCTTTATAAACATGTATACAAATATATTATCGCTAGCATAGCTGGTTGATTTCTTCGGCAAAGATTTCATCAGGCAGAACTTGTGTGAGTAATTGGCGGTGCTGTTTACTTGTCTACTGTGCCTAATGATAACTTGGTCGAAAAAGGGCTTAACGCGCCTTGAATTTTTGAATAATTGGGCATCTTAACCCAAAGCAATCGATTTAGTTTTGTTCATCTGTAGTGCCTCAATGATATCGCTTTCGTGTTTTTTTGCAAATACCATCATATAGCTTCGATTGGCCTTTGAGTTCAGATGCAGCTCCGGTTTGTTAACTTGAAACGAGCCAATGTACCGATAGCCACCTATTATTGTTGATTTTTCTGTTAAATATCAAACTCTATGCTACTAACTGATACTAGCCCTTCTTTTTTGGCTATGTATAATAGTGCATTAGGTATTCTATCCTAAGAAAACGAACAGACGATTGAAGTGATCCACTTATGCCGACTTCTTCTTCCCATCGTTTACCGTAACCCCGGCGCGAAAAAAGCCCTTTAGCAGAACGGCATCGTCAAATGAGATAGGCTGATGAATTGTAAGTACAATATCGCTCGATACGTTCTTCTCTTAGTTTGTTTCGACTGCAGATAGTAGAACCGAGTAACAACGGGTCTACAAAGGCCACATATCCAAGGATGGAGGGCACATGATTGAATCTCTAAATGTCTATTTAACTGAGGTGGCGCTCATCATTGCTAACCGTTTATCACTTCACTGGTTGCCGGTCGTCCCAGTCTAGCGGCTCGTTTACCATCTCTTACCGCCGAGAGACATAAACACTGCGGCCAGATAGCGCTGTTTGTATGTGTTTATATATTCGTATGTATCCATGTAGGTGTATCTATGTTATGGACATGTGCGTGTTCTCAGGTCTCCACTGATTTAAAATTCATATTTCACAAAGCCCTCCCGCGACCACTTTACTTTAATCAGTGTAACGTATGACTACTACTGCGTACCCTGTTGCTTATCGGTCTATCCACCTGTCTAACCTCTGGAGTGAAGCGTTACTCCGTACTGCTCCGAAGCGGTCTCTCCGTTCGACGAAATAGGGTTGAACCGTACTGGGGAAGGGAGGAAGATGTGGGCGACTGTCAATATTCTCGTCGCGACTTTCTCTCCTTTTTTTGACGACGGCGGTCCATTCCAGCAGTGGGCTCTGTTGCCTCTAGTAGACATGCATGCACTCGCACACGCAGATTAAACAACAAGTTCTTGTACATGAAGAGGCACAGCTTTCAGTGCGAGAAACAGAAACACGTGCACGAGTGCACAGTGATACCTAGCGTCATTGCTACACCTAAACATCAATAAATAATGAACCAGGGAAAAACGGACAGTTGCACACGTTAACGTAACAATTAAGCTAACAACTGTAATAAGCTACGCAATTTTTCCATTTATATTAGTATTATTATAGACTCACTTGTTCCATTTAGGTACGGGTCGGCGGCTTTATGCGGCAACAAATAGGTTGTAAAGGTTAACTATCGCGGAGTTTTGATGCCTTTGCAATGTTGGATGTTTTGAAACCTGTTTTTATGTTTGTGATGGAAGACAACGGAATGACAGGTCTCTAGCGTCTAACTCCCGCTCTCTAGCTCTTAGTCGCAATGTACAATGCAAAATGAGGCAATTACGTCGGCAATCAGCTGTCTTACATTAAAAAGACTCTATTACCGTAGAACTGTAGACAGCTGTTTGAGATACGATATATACAGGGCGTCGACTTGCCGTGCGTCGTCATGATTGTTACTGGCAAAGTTGTTACTGTTTCTGTAGGTATGCCATTGAACGGTGTCACTGCTGTAAACATCGTTAACCCATCGTCGGACAAATAAATTCTGTTCGTTGACTTTATGGAAGTGTACGCGACTCTTGCTCGTATCCGATTGTGGTATCGGCTATCGACGTGAATCGGCCGTATATCTTGTACCTGGCTCACGCCAAGACTCATGGCTAAGATAAGTGTTGCTGAGGAGGGAGTTAATCTGGTGACATAGCCAATCGGAATTCGATCGCCAATGGGGGCTGACGGGAACTAGTTTCAGGTCCGGCCCTTTACCTCCCCTCACTCCCGCGCCCCTTAACGCTGACCGCTTGAATCGGGCCCCTGAGCATGTCGAGTCCCATCAAGAGAAGGCACGGCAAGCAGGACTCTGTGCATTGAACAGTAAAGCCGATGGATAGCCTACTAACGGACCGATTTGGCTGAATGAGACAACACACTCCTGCTTGACTTTGCCTCGTTCGGTGACATACAGCTGTCGACGCGGTGATTGCTCGCCGCCGATAACGTTTATTTTACTATTAATTTGTATAGAACAAAAACGAGTGAGAAAGGAGGACAACTGGAGCAATAGCAGACGATAGATAATATGGCGCTGCAAACGATATTTCTGCTTCCATTAATATTAAAAATGGTGAGATAAACGTGACAGTAGACGAAGGACAATTATGTAAAACGTTTTATCAAGGCCTGCTTTTTAGGCGATGCGTGCTTTGTTCGTGCACCTGTCACAACGGGTGTATCTGTTTTTGCTTCACTGGACGGCAATTGTATCGATCGTAATAACCGAATACAACCAACAGTTGACGGATTAGCTAAATATATGAATCTTCTAATAGCATAAGTTTGGCCTTTGTAGCAATATTGTACTAGCAATAATAATGGTCAGTGAAACATTATAGTCGTCGTATGTTGACGAATGGCATTGGTGGGCAGCTGACGTTTGTTAGACCCGCCATATTGTCTCAATGTGATATAGAAACAGGTGCTGTAGACGGACCAGTTGCTGGAAGTAAAGCTCTGTTACCAGACGATTCGAACGCACCAGTCTTCGGCAACGACCCCATCCATGAGAAAATCACAGCCGGTAACTCTCAGCTCGATCTGCATACGAGTATCGTATTTGAATGCTGAACATGGCTGCCCCGACCCATAAGAGGCACCCATAGACCCCAACTAAAAATATCGGTAAATGATAAATCCTACAATAGTTCAAGG
>NW_019215986.1:0-3263 GCF_002532875.2 Varroa jacobsoni | reverse complement strand
GTATGTGTATAATCGAAATAATGATTATAATAACAGCTAGTGCTGGTTGCTGTATATGCGTCATGTTGTTGATTATAGACCCACATTTTCAGCAGCATATCTGATATATATGTATATGTATATATATATATCGTCTTCTTAGGCTTTCTCCTTACAATCTTTCATTACTGCAATCATTTCTAAGCAGTTTCATTATATAATGATAATAATGAACTCGTAAGTAACGCTGATTCGGCTAGGAGGGGCGGATCTGTTACACAATTCTTTGGCTTGGCGGTCATTTAAATAACCAGTAGTTCGCTCTGCTGGCGGCAATGCAAAAACAGTATTCATATACAGATGAACAAATCGACTCTAGGCCCGTCTGCTCAGGCTCGGTCCTTATCTCCCAGCAGCTTACAACTTTTAGTGCTTCCTTTGTTTTTTGTTTTGCCATTCTCCTATGTCATCCTCTGATGCATCACACCTGTTTTTAATATAGCTTTACTCTCCTTTTTTATATGGTCGTACATTTTCTTTCATCTTGCTTACGATAGAAGTTTGTTACCGTTAAAATCTGTTCGCTAAAAGTCCGCCCCTCTCCCGCCTGGCTGAATCTTCTCTATCGGCTGTACCCTCTTCCCCTTTTGAATTCAATTATACCGTCTGCTACCGCTGATCTGTATATAATATACCTTTATAAACGTCGCACTCGCTGATTCTACAGCTTCTTCTTTAAGCAGCAGTTTGTTCTCCCATACTTGGTTGCCTCAGCTCTATCTGGCGACGTTGTCTAGCTTTAATGCCATCATTTAGCGATATTTGAACATCGTCTGCACAATAATAATAGTAGTAATAATAATAATTATAAAACCGTATTTTTTTCTCTCTCGTTTTCCTCATTGGCTTGACTCTGCCTTAACTGTGCAAGACTGAGGAGGCATTGCTGATGTTGCGACCGTGTCGCTCATTTCATTCATATCTGTATTAAAGAATAAGCGAGAGCGGTGGTTCCGTGTCTTACATATTTGAGGTCTGTGGATAATTATTTTTACTGAACAATACCATTCCTAATCCATCTGTGTCGTTCTCTCGTTTTCTTTTCCTGACTTGTCGATCCTACACTTTCTTCTTACACGTACGCGTTACAGATTCATCCGTATCAGCGCATGAATTCGTAGCTTATGTTAGCCGCCAGCTGAGGCCCCTGAATTAGACAATCGTTACTTCTACACCTGAGACTCGCGGTTTGTATTTTGTTTGCGTCTTTTGGAGACGAGCTTCTTCGCTTGATGATCATCCTATCATTACCATGGCCTGTGAGCCAAAGCCGTTACGCATTCATATCTGCCTTGAGCGCCTTCTCTCCCATGTGCAGTTAGTGTTATCACTGATGAGGAATTACAATCTTTTTTCTTAGGGCTACGCTTGCGATAGTAGGAAGGCTCCGGCGGGACGCAAAAATGCGGTGATTGGGGCACGTTCTACGATTACACAGTGACGTCTGCACATACGCAAAAAATGATCAGCGCGACCTCTTCCTCGCCCTGAACAAAGTAGGTCGAATGCAGGATTCGGTGTTAGGTTAAAGCAGCAAGATTGTACTTAGCCGATTTCGCAGTTGTAATTGTAACGGGAGCATTTAGTAGGGCGCAAACTTGACCGAGCCCCCGTTGCGTCCAAGGCCACCCTGGGCGCCAAGGGGCGAAGACGGTTTCGACCCGCCTTTAGACTTGCCGCCCAAGCCGCTGGACATCTGCGCCGGCAGGCCGCTTGCCAAGTTGGCCGTGCTGCTCAACTGCATAAGAATGCCAGCCGTTGGATCAGCCAAGGTTCGTGCTAGCTCCATGCTGCAGCATTGTCGATATTTAAAACGATTTTCGACAGTTCGAATGGCGTCAAAGCAATTTGTCCAGAAACCGGCGAACGGAGCCACAGTTATCGCATGTAATAGGTGGGGTTGATAAAGCGGTGGTTATTTTCCGCAAGGCAGGTTGTTAATCGTACAATTGTTCAGCGAAGTTTGAACATTTGGAGCCCGATTGACATAACGGCGCATAAATAAACCACAATTATCGCCGTATACAGTAGAGATCAATGTACAATCCAATCGTTTACATCGCCGGTTTACAAACACAATATGGTATGGTCACACAAACACAGGATTCATCCATCATGCCGATGCGCGGAGCAGCATCGTCGCGATGAATGATGATTTGTTATAGATCAACAGCACATATACCGTGCGTGTACGTGTGCCGAGTAGTGTGCGCAATAGATGTAAATGTGGTCAAATCAATCGATGGTCATTAATAGAGAAAGAATTAATTGACCGATTCAGAAACAGACACAGGGCGAGCGGGCGGGCGGGCGGGCGGGCGGGCGAGCGAGCGGGTCGAATTTGGTAGTGGTCGATATATTGGACGGTTGGTTGCAGCGAGTGATCGAGGAGCCACGGCAAAGTCGGGAAATATCAGGGAGCAGAGACGAATTAGGCATCCTTACGAGGTCAGGTTGGATGGTTGATTGATCGATTGAGTGATTGGATGAGTCGTATCATCATCATCATCATCGTCGCATGCCATAGGTGGTTGTGGTTGTAATGGTAGTGGTTGATTGATCGGGAATGTCGGTTGTGGGGGATGCAGGAGTCGGAAGGTCGAAGGTTGTTGATCGTTTGTTGGCGAGAAGGTTGATTGGGTTGAATGTGGTTGAACGAGGTTGGTTGCGTTGGGTTGATTGAATTTTGAGGATAGTTGATTGATTGGTGATTGTGCCGGTGATTGCAGTGCCACGTTGGTTGATTTTGATTGGTTGGTTGTGTTGGGGATGGAGAGCACGTGGAGCAGCGGGGCAGGAACAGGCAGACAAGGAAATGGAAAGGCTTTGCTTAGTAAATCAATCAATTATATCAATGAAATCAATAAATCAGTAGCGATCATCGATCAGTCACTCAATGAGAAAACGGTTTAAGAGTTGTTGATTTGTTTACGTAACGCCAACAACATCAACAACAACAGCAGCAGCAGCAGCAACAATAGCAGTGACACTAACAACAACAACAACTAGCGAATAATGACGAGACGAACAACATCGACGACGAGAACATTTAAAAGAATAGCACCAATCGTACTTCCGTTTTTTGCACTATAAAAAAAAAGCACGGTACTAGCATGACAAAGTGATTGATGGTTCGTTCGCTTATTCGCGCACATCACACTCGTAAAATGGCAAATATGAACAATAATTACACTAATCACAGTAAAAGTAATAATGCGATTCAT
>NW_019215985.1:0-3262 GCF_002532875.2 Varroa jacobsoni | reverse complement strand
TATGTAAATGTGATGATAAATATGTTATTTCCTTTCATTACAGTTCTAAATATCCGTATAATACGTCATTAGGTCGTTGGTCGAATTTCGTAGCTTTTAGCAGACTTCATTTTGTCAGTCACTATTAGTGAACTTGCTTTGTAACATTTATAAAATCAGCACGTGGCGGTTTGTGTTTTGTCCTACGTCTGCTAACACGGTGTAATTGGGTTTCGGCTTGTGTATCTATCAAATATCCCCCATCTATTGCTTACATCCTGCACATGCCGAACTGTGTGGCTGGATCTCGTTTTTGTTTCGTTGACATTGCAATGTCTGACGTTGACGCGTTTTGGATGTTTGCTCAGACATTTGACTTGCGAAGCTCACTACCGGGCTTGCCGCTGACAGTTCAGGCTACCGAAATGGTATGGCAACTTGAGCCTGTCCTTTCAGAGCAACCTTCCTTCATAGTGATTCCGCAACGACATTGCTTTGAGAAACGCCCTTTTTTCAACCTTTTTTTTTCCTATTTTGTACGTTCGGCAACGCTAGTAGCATTGAAAATATTTGTTGAGCGTGAGTCTGCTGGCAGCATTGACAGCTAATCAGACTTAATAGGGAAGCCCGAGAGGCCGTCAAAAGCAGCTGTATTATAACTGAATCGTGACGATAAAGGCTAGCATATGGCCAAGATCAGCCGGCGTTGATTGCTTAGTTTCATTTTAGTTGCGTATAGCCATAGCAACAAGTCGAGTTATTATAATACATAAAACAGGCTCGGGCAGATACAGGCAGAGCTTGAGTTTTCCTCTAGGAGTTGAAATGGGATAGTTCAACTTCGTTGAGAAGCCAAACGGCTTGAAGATTCTGATTGCGTTTTGGGAAAATATGTCTAGCGGCCGTATGAAGAAAGTAAGTGCTTCGATGCAAACATCTGGCTAACCATTTACGCTAGCCTTTTTAGTTATCCTTTACCGTTATTTTGTCTAATAGGGTATACGCGCCTTAAAGTTGGGATATTTACTCAGGGAGCATGCAGAATGCCCGTGTCAAATCAGGCAACAGTAGCTCTCTTCCCGTTGCAACCTATTGCCTGAAAACGTAAGGCTTCATTGAACCGCCTCTGCAGCAATGAGGCCCGTGGGAAAATTACCGTTTCGTGCACTGGTGCGCTAAGTCCGTTAATTTCCTTCCAGCTGCCTCGCCAGCGATTTAAATCGAAGCGCATGCTAAGCCTCTAGCATGAGAGTATCTGTGAAACAAAGTTAGGCACATAAATGAAGAGGCTAACACGGTTTACACTCGTACAATTTTCCGTATACTGTTATTTTTTTCAGCCGATTAGAAAATACGGTTTCGTAATCAGCAGCAGTTGTTCGATAAAATCATCTTGATATTTTTGGCAGTGTTTACAAGCGGAACACTGCCACATTTTTTTTATAACCATGAGTCAGTGAAAGCGGCGTATGGTATTCGTTGAAGCGAGATAATTCGGAAGTTCCCAACGCACTGAGCGCTCAGATATAAATAAATAAATAGGACAATCTTTTTGAAACATACCGCTTCGTGTGGATTTCAATCAACATCACTTTGACGATTTACTCCGACGCTTGAAGGTTCACAGCAACACTGCCGAATATTCAGGTATCAGATCACGGATAGGGACAGTGTAAACAGGGCTATATGTCTATGCTTCGTCTCTGGGGAAGTGACCCATAATCTGACAGGCTTCCCCACTGAGCGAAGCTGCGAACACTACTCAATATACATCCAGCTGACCCTCCCCATAACATTTTATTTTTAATAGTAAACTCCGATTCTATTCTAAGAATTAAATCTTCTTTTCCCATAATGTTCGTCATATCTCATGACATAGTAGTATATTTATTTGCCATAAATAAATATACTAATATTGAAGTTTACATATATACGCACATAAACAATAAACTTCCGACACATTTTTGAAGCTTGACATGCGGATAGAAACTATCGAATATGATTGCTCTTGATCTTGTTTTGAACTTAACCTTGCGTTGACATGCGTAACAAAAAAACAGACAGAATTTTAATCCGATGTAAGATAATGATGCGCTCAGTGAGTACTAGTGATATTACAGTTCTTAGGTGAAGAAATCTATTCGATACCGAATAAATCGTTGTAAGCCGGTTGTAACTTATAACTTGTATACATATTCTTAGCAGTCTACAAAACCTATTCTAAAATAAACAAAATACTATTTCGATAATAATTTGACTACAAACAAATGGTTTGCTTTGATATTCTGGCACCCTCTAAATTTTAGTGAAATACTAAAAAACGTCTCAGGACCGTCTGTTTTTGAAGTTAGCTACTAGGTGAGTCATAACGGAGTTTGTTGTTTATATCAGAGAAAGAGGCTGTGCTGTCAACACTTCAACGGGATTTATCAAAACAAAAGATGACGTCCCAACCCCTTGTCGTCCTGGAATGCAACGGCGCCCACCTTCCGGTGTCTTCGACAAGGCCGGTAGGGGATCAGGACAGAGAAATGCTTACTCTCAAATAGGACAATTCAAGACGTGACGCGGCTGCATGATAAACCACTGTGTTGATTTAGGCGACTGGGTTCATTGACAGCTGGCAGAGCGGAGTCTTTAATAGGTGTAGCCAATTTCGATGGATGAACAAGATGCACAATCTATGGAAAGTTCATTGCTTTATATTGATTTGTCAGAACAACGTATCACCTGAAAGTTTCAACTTGTTTAAATTGATAATCAGTATAAATAAATGTACAAAACTTGAACAGTAAGCCGCAATACTAGAGCTGCTACAACGCTCGTTCGATAGCTGCGTTTACTGTTCACCGTTTGTGCTGATTTCCTTGACATTGACCCTTTATTTGTCATAGTCCTGCTTATGTATCGCGGCGTTACAAAAATCGTACGCTGTTGTGAGCGTAAATATTACATATAAAAGAAAATTAGGTACTGTAGGCAATAAAAAATACTTAATACTCATGTGCGCAGTGGTAGATTATGATGGGATTACCTAAGTATCATTACGGATATAAATGGTTAGGTCCACACATACTGCACGATTACCTCTGTCTGCAGGTATGTTGATCCAGGAATAAGGGACTGGCAAAAAAATGCTGTTTCAACTTCCCTGCTCTACAATATACTGATATATATATATATATATATATTTCAAAATGTCGCCTTGAAGCAACGAAATTCTTCCCTGTAACCCCAACCTTTTATACCACTATAGGTATACATACTTGTATTAATTGCGTAT
>NW_019215984.1:0-3267 GCF_002532875.2 Varroa jacobsoni | reverse complement strand
CTTCAGGACACACCAAATAATTGTATTTTCAAATATTTAAAACAATTTATCTTCATAAATCTGATATTGCTATCATCAAACATATTTGCTCAAAACAAACCAATTACAAGAAATTCTTACCCTAGAATTCCTATCAAGCGAATTGTAGATTCTTTAAAATTGGATTCAAATGCAATCGAAATTAAGATTACAAAATCAACATATTTATTAGAGGTGATTTGCAATAACCAGGTTGTTAAAACCTATCCATGTGTATTTGGATATGGCTACCCCAAAGACAAATTAATGAAAGGTGATATGGCCTCACCAGAAGGTAGATTTTTGGTGAATGCCTTCTATTCAGATATTTCATGGGCTATGTTTATTAGTTTAAATTTTCCTAATAAAGCTTCATTAGAAAAGATACATAAAGCTAAACAACAAAAAATAATTCCAGCCAATGCACGAACTGGTGGTAGTATTGGGATTCATGGTACTAATCCCGATTCAGACCATTTGATAGATCAAAAATACAATTGGACACATGGATGTATTTCGTTAAAAAGACTCGACATAATTGATTTATGTACAATTCTTAAAAAATATGGAAATGTTGTTTCAATAGTTAAATGATTTTTAGCCCAAGTGTTCAATTATTTTTTTAACCTCAATTGGAGGGAATATTTTTTGACCTTTGGAAATATTAAGGTTAGGGACTTTATTTAACCAAACATTTAGAGTTTCATTACAAATATTATATTTTTCTTTTAGCTCTTTTTTTGACATTGATTTATATTCCATACTATAAATGATTTTGAAATATTGCTCGAGTCTGAATTAATAATTTATATTCAAACTCGAGTGATATTTTTTTATGTGAATGTTTTATTTTAAAATTTAAGAAAGAGGACAAAAAACATAGTAAAACTTCCGCCTAGGAAGTTTAATTTTATTCGAAGAATAAAATAACTACTTTCCTTTAATTTACTTTGCTTTGCTTAGTTGCAAAAAACATGTTTTTTCAACTAGAATTTGAACCTTTTTCTATTATTTTCAATATAACCAGTTGGGTCAACTAAAAAATAATCCATAATAATACCTTCTTCAAATCGCGGCCTTGCACTAGCACATTTCAGCCAATTTTCTTGTGATTCTTCTGACGTTAGAATTTGATATTGCTTATATTTCTCAAAACTAAGTAAGTTAACTTTAAAGCAATAGTTTAAGAAATTTTCAAAGTGAGATCTTGAGATTTTTAAATCATGAGTAAATAAATCCACAAACTCATCATTATATTCTATCCAATACCCTCCTTTTTTGTTTTCACTAATTATTAACCTGAGTTCAGTATATATCCCAATATACTCTATACCATTTCTAACTTTCATCATCGTTAATTTTGGTGATCTTTCTAATAAGATAGCATCCATACTTTGCTTTGAAGCTCTAATTGGGGTTTTCTTAATTTTTGCCATGTTAGTTTCCTTTTGAAATTGAAAGTTGAATTTCATTTTTAGATTTTAATTTGCCTGAATTTAACCATGCTTCTAAATCTTCCATTTTGAAATAATTTTTTCCAGACTTTTTAATGAAAGGGATAATTCTGTTTGATGTATAAGCATACAATGTTTGTTTTGCAATGCTTAAAAATTGACAAGTTTCATCAACAGTTAGAAACTTTTTACTTGTTTCATTATTGGAAACATTTTGTTGGGGAAGGCTTTTTACAGCCTGCATTACAGTCTCTTTAATGAGCTGCACTAACTCTTCTTCAGTCGTTAGGATTAATCTACTTTGATTCATAATTATTAATTTAATTGTGAAGCAAAAGTAGAAGTGATTTTATCAATAGATAGAAAAATAGATATCTACGAGTTTTATATTATAACACAAAATATTGAATTTCTGTATATTATAAAAAATAATTTTAATAAATATAAAAGCAATTACAAAAAATATAGATAGATTTCATCCTTAATATAGATAAATAGTTAATTAACTATTTATCTATATTTCTAAATTAAGAATTTCAAAATATGGTTTACACGTTTTAAAATAATTTGGATTTAAATGAGTATCCTTCTCATCATTAAGAGATTTTACTTTTTTGTAAATATTTGTTTTTGTAATATCATCCATATTTTTATCTATAGAGGTTAATAGCTGAATGAATTTTAAGGTTGATTTTTGAGTTAATTTGTAATTTGCATTGCAATTATTTTTTAGTTTTTTCAATATTTTATACAGAAAATATATTCTATCAAAATTTTGTTTCTTTGATTTTGACAATTCATTAAATGTAATTTGAAAATCATCATTTGATAAAGAATCTATATAAAATTCAGATAAATCAGTGGATAATAACTCTTTTAAGTAATTAAAACCACATTCTTTAAATAGTATATTAACATTATTTAATTCTTTTAAATTAAAATTAATGCCATTTTGAATAAGATTTTTTCTAAAATCATATTCTTGATTTAATTTTATATTTATAATTTCTCTTTTAGTAATAAAACTAAATAATTTCAAATATTCATTTTGGGTAATTAAATTACATCCCAACCCATTAAAAAGATAATGTATTGCTATTATTTGTCTGTTAAATGTAAATTCCGTTTCGATTTCAGGTTTATTACTATTTAAAGGTTCAATTAATTCTAATTTATCATCAATTGGTACAAGTAAGTTATCTGATGAATTTGGTGAATTCTTTTCAATATTATATTCTTGTTCAGCTGTAATAGAATTATCATTTTCAATTATTAAATCCCATGTTTTAGATATAGTTTTATTGACCTTACCATTTTCAAACAAAAAATCATAATCAATTAAAAGTACATCTAAATAGTATTTAAATTCTCGTACATTACAATTGAAAGAATAATTATAATGATACTTCAAAAAGTCTTTTATTTCTTTTACATCCTTTAGAGATAATTCAATTGCAAAAAATAAATCAAATTCATTTTCATTTTCAGATTTATCAATTATAAAAGTAGAATTATAATCTATTATAAATTCATATTCACTTATACCATAGAATGAAAATTGTGAGTCTGATGGTTTGTTAATAATTCTTGTTCGATAATGTAAAAATTGGCTTTGATCATTCTCGCTATATTTAATTGCAAACTGTTTATATTTTGCTTTAAGCTCAAGAATACCAAGTTCAACTGTATCTATATATCCATCTGGATATACAACCGCGCGTCGCTGCATGTCTGGAGGTATATACCTCGTGCTAAAGTCATATAAATTAGTTAGTCCGTTTCTTTTGAAATCTAC
>NW_019215983.1:0-3282 GCF_002532875.2 Varroa jacobsoni | reverse complement strand
ATATATACTTTTACGAGATAAGCAGCTGCGCGAAAATGGATGACGTACCATTTGAGCAAAGTCCATATATGAAGCTAGAAACGATAGCAAAATAGGTATAGATGAACCTGTACGAAGATAGCAATAATTTCATTTGTTTCGTATGTTGGATCCTTTCTAACCCGCGGAAACATTTACTGCAAAAAAGGAAAATAGCTTTTAAAATAAATTTGTTTAGCATTTTTAAAACGAAGACGTTAAGTTAACTAAGTACACTGATGCCCAGAAAGTGAATAATACTGTTACCTGTGCGATAACACCTTGTATGATTTCGTATGAACTTTGTAACTTCTAAAGAAAATACAGTGACACAGACGCGGTATGCTGAATTCTCGATTTTTTTAATTCTATACGGAAGGGTGCCTGCGGAGCCGATTTTCAATTTCATTCTTTACATTGTAAATCAATTAGGTGTCGTCGTATTTGGGTGGATTTTGTTTTGATGTATTTATCTAGGCCACTTGATACTTATCTACTAGACCTGTTTCTTTTCGAGTTTCTAATTAATACTTGTTACAATTGAATTCAGTATTGTGCTGTTGGTAGCCTTTTGCCTAAATCTTTGACCTTACACGCTATTCGCTGTGCTCAGCGAATCGTGAATGTATGAGGTGCTATGAAAAATCTTATTCTAAAGGCCTATATTGGAGCCTTAAGTAGCAAAATTTAATTTAGCCGTCATGTGTGATCTGTTAAAATGTCAAAGAGCATGCGTTCACGCTACGCGTCTATGTTTTCGAGGCGATATTATTGAATTCAATGATTGACACCGTACATTACAGGTAAAGTATTAGGCGTTGCGAAAGCCCATTTAGATGTTAACAACTGTGTTACAAACTATGACAAGCTATGTAAATACGGTTAGGGTAGTGTTTTATGGGGTGATGACAAAACCGACATATTACATAGTAACTGACGGTAAGTCCACAAGCTAAATTTTCATATCCATTTTTACCTAATAGGATCGTTTATCACAACGCACCTGTTTACCTTTGTTCAGAAAAATGCTATGATACATAATAAAACAAAAAAATACCAGATAGAATATCTAATACAAATGGAGCTTCAACCGAATTAAACGAGATCACGCTTGACAATCCCTGAATAATCGTACAAGATGGTACATCGCAATTGATTCTTGGGTATTACAATATAAGACCACATTGGAACATCTTAGAGACTACAAAGCTTGTAATGATAGCAGGGAAAAAAATATGATCAATTTAGGAAAAGCAGTTTTAGCCCTCTTGCTGGCTTCCCAAAGGTGTCGTAGATACTCACATATGCTCGCAAACCTCTTATTGATGTTAGATAATAAAACGAATATACCTGCTTAAATGAAAATTAAACGGGTTTAATTTGAGAATCGCTGATGAAAGTGGAAATCAGGGTATTTTCAATGGGGCCAGATCATTTCACTTAAGATATCTTGAACGGATTTCGGATATTTTTCATCTATTCTGTTGTCATCTGACCGGTACCTCTGAAAGGTAATCGCGATACTTGCGCCTGCTCAATTTATATAATAGATTGTTTAGTTGTATATTGCCAAGATAATTAACCCGCACGTTTCCATATCTGCCCGCCGGCAGTTTCTTGGTCGATTACATAGGGGCTCTATAGGAATATTAGTGTACAGTGCTGTAACATTTTCACATACAAAAACAGTCTTTTTTATGCCTAAAAAATATCCCCAAGGAAGCTGCCTTGCAAAAGTCTTTTTTAATTAATTTAAGCTAAGCCATCGCTCTTCATTTTTATCTGAATCGTAAGTTGTGACCAACTTAGATTTTTGCAATGCAACATTACAAGTTTTTTTAGCATAACTCGAAACAACGGTTTAAACCTGAGGTATTGTATCACGTAACTTTGATGAAGATCGAAAAAAAAAAACGAGCATCCACTTCCTTCATACTTTACCATAAGATTCTGTCGGGTGCCCAGTTTGAAAACCTACCGTCAGACTGCTACTTGCGATTGCGGATGCGATAACTATTCACGTGTTTTTACGTCCCGGGTTTAATAATTTATATTCAGTCAAGGCGGATGAGGAATCTGACCGGAATTTTATAATTATCAATTAAGTCTCTATGGCAGATTTCTTGCAAATGACTGGGGCTCAAAAACGTTTCAACGCTACAAGCAAAAACCGACAGGGGTGCGAAGTGGCGGAACTTCATCGGCTCGGCATCAGCTCTCTTACGAGAGAAGACACCAATTATTAGCATAGCGAACTCGTATCATCACCGCAAATACCAACTGATTCTTAATAATTGGGGATAATTGGGGACGTTGTTTGGTTAATTCGATATTCTTTGGATTCCGTGCCCATTGAGCACCCTCAAGATCGTGTGATCTGGGTCACAGGAACGTATATGATCTTGATCAATAGAATCTTTCCACGTTTGTGAAGTACTGGAGAAGATGTTGAGGCCCATAAAGGTGTAGATGATATTATTTATTTGTTCAAAGCAAAGTGGGATCCGAAGGTCTAGAGTACAATTTTTGACAGCTACTTAGCTATGTTCTATTGTACAATTCAGTAAAACTGACCAGCTAAATACAATGTAACTTTTATGAAGTTAATTTCCTAAGAAATACTAACCACGCTCATTCTGTTAGTTCGAAATATTCCCGTTACTAAAATAGACTCATTCCTATATCAGTGCTTGAGGGTAACGAAAAATCCCTATTTGACGAATCCCTAAGTTCCTTTTGTTAACTTTTCGCTTTCGTCCACGAAAAAACTAAGACTAACACGAAAACTAACTTTAAGACCTTCACAATATTTCACAGAAAAGAATACGGCCAGTTACGAGAATTCGATACTTTTGATTTTTCTTTTTGGTAAGTTTTCTATTTTTTTGGTAGTTATTATTGCGTTGTTATAGTATATTCAATGTTTTTTTTGCAAATTTCACAGATGTACCTTGTATACCACATCATTGGCTCCAAAATGGTTCTGGCGTACAATCATCTTACGATCTAAGTCTTAATTATTGGTCCAACCTTAAAATGAGATTTTGCCTTTGAGTCGCCAACAGCTGACTTAAATTTATGATTGATTGTAAGTTACAACGGAGTCGTTATGTTATTTTGTGAAAAGCATTTTTATACCGGAAGCCAAGAAACCCAATCCAAACAGTTACGTACTTTGCTATAGAAAGAAGAAGTTTCGTTTTTTATGTTCAAAGAGTTCCACAGCGAGCAGCGTTACCCAAGGCTCAACACACCCTGTACTAG
>NW_019215981.1:0-3295 GCF_002532875.2 Varroa jacobsoni | reverse complement strand
ATATGTATATGAGCATCTGTGACTTCTGGATGTGTTTTGGCAAGCATACGCCATTGCATGACTGTGTGCGTACGGTAAGCATTATGCGAACGAACGAGCCGCTTTTTAATACGATTTGTGTTGTTCTTTCTTTGTAACGAAAATCTAAAATTGTCGTGAATGTATCCGCGGCACACAACAGAAATGGTCCACGAACAGAGCGCTACACGGGCGTGTCATTGGTGTTGGTTATTATTATTGATCAGACGTGGAAGTGGTTGCTGCTGATTTTTCGTACGATAGACCCTTTAGCACTGTGACATCGTTCTAGCGGTATTATGCAAAATCGATATTGTTATTAATTAGCGTAGCTACAACTTGAATGTTATTATCATTACTGTCTTGTCCATTAATAAGTGTTAATGAAAAGTCTGTTTGCCTCAGCCTGCTAGGGGGACCAATTCTGAGCGATAGTTAAGCAGCAACAACTAACTGGCAACTATTCTTATAATTCTGATTGTTCTTATCAAAACAATGTGATGAGTCTTGTTGTTGATGTTATTGTTATTAGTACTCCATGGTACCGTGTTACGCACGATTAACTATGACTGTGTCGTACATTTGTAAGGATAGGATCTTTCTATTATATGTATAACTGGTGCACGAGAAAAGCGTTCACTATATTATTAAGTTTTTGACCTGAGTCGTCAAAGGACCTGACTGAACGGAGAGAACTATTCTAATGTTAAAAGCTGATTTTATTACGGTCTATACACACGTTCGTTTAATGCAATGCGATTGGTGTTATCGACGAAAGCGTTACGTTATTACCGAACCGAGTGACAATGTTGTACGCTGTGCATTATCTTCGCTGTTATCTTTAGTTAGTAGGAACTGCGGAATAAGTCTCGATTCAAAGTGTCATTCAGTACGATATTACTTCATCCTTCACACCCCACATTTAACCCTGCCAAGTTTTTGACACTTTACGCACGCATTAGAGTCGCGTGCATGTACTGGAGAACATGTATCTACCAACGACAGGATTATATCAAATCAGAAGACATAATAATAATACGACTAACGATATACTGCCGGCAACAGTGCATTGAAAATTAGGTAAGGCCGTAGTTCATTGGAGAGTTTGTAACATGTTGCACAAAAGAAAAGCAAGATTTAGAAGAGAAAAGAAAGCGATTCTTGACTTGAACGCGATGAACAGATGACTAAACAGAAAGAGCAGAAGCAAAACACAGAGACGGGCGTATGTTGTATCGGCCCGTGCTTGCCAGCCCACTCAGACGGAGAGACACCCACAAAATCATGTTCATCATATCATTTGCGAAGAGAAACAAAAGATACACAGAACCAAACATACAAACTCTCAGTCGCATAACAATTAGAAGCTAACGCGATTTGCCAGATCAATGAGATCCTTTTGATCCGGTCTCTTCACTATAAGGTTAACGGTCGAATGCAGCGATACGGTTCGTGTTCAATTTGTCCGCCGACTGACCTGACTTTTATAGCGTCATCATCAACTACTACTAAATGCAGTAACAACGCGCCAAATCCGATACGAACTGCTACAAACAATTCATACATTCATATATATGAATCTCTCATGAAACAAACTTCACGCGACCTAGCCTACTAAAAGGAAGCACTCGTTTGAGAGAGTTCGGTGATCCTTAACCAGTGGTGATCTACGTAAATGACGATTGTGTAACACGTTTGCTAACGTACGACGTGCAAGATACCTGACGTTGGTCCATTGTTTGTATTATGGTAATATTTTTTCAGTTGAATCAATCGTTTCTGGTATTCACAACTTCAACTAGAACTGCTCTGATATTTTCATTTTTAGTTGTGTACAACTGGCACAAATGTTACAGATACGTCGATGAAATAAACAGACAGATGACAGATATAATGTAAACATAAACTGTACATGCTTGAAAAGGGAGCGAAAAGCAACGGTAAAGGCGATCGAAGACACAAAAAATGGAATAGAACATCGCTCATATATACGAATCTAATGACATGTAATCGCTTTATTCTGCGAGTTTAAGTTAATATCTGATAACGCATACGAAAATATGCAAAAAAAAAAACTACAAATATAAAGTTCTCGAAAATCCAGTGATTGATCATAATACGAGGATAAACTGAGCGATACTTTGAAATCACTTGGCATCAACTATTTTTCTTGTTGGTAATCAAGTGTACTGACATGATGTAATTAATTAGCTATTGTTTTTTGTTTATACTTTTGCTTGTTGGTTATTTGTTCTTAAAAGAAATGGGCTAGCAGACGACTGCAAATTGTAGGAAAACGCGCCCTCTAGCTAAAGATAGGAAAAACAAAATTGGCTGACTGTCAATTGCGCTTTCGATTTAGAGGGGGGAAATCAAAGAAGAAACACGACATGTACAAGAAACAACAACAACAACACCAATATGACGGATGCGTTCGTTGGAAGACACGCAGAATGGAAACATTCTCGTGTAACATACACGCACACACGGGACACGCGTACTTTTCTACTCACACAGTAAACAAAAGCCAAAAGCATTGATTAGAAGGAAACTTTCGAAAAAAAAAAATGTAAATAGGCGGCGGTAACAGTAACAGTGGCAAAGGAACATATAGTTGTCATGCGCCCCAATACGCACTGTTGAATACAGAAGACGGCTATGGCAACCACAAAAACGACGTTATAATGATAAGACTGGATTGAACTAAACCATGGGTCGAATCGTTTAGCCGTGGTTGTTTGTAGGCCGAATGCTCATTTCAGCATTTGCCTTCATCACGAGATCTGTGGCTGGGCCTAATGTACTGTTTCACCTAAGGTCCGTTTTCAAAATGTGATTGTAATGATTGTTATTACAGTTAACCTGTTGTTATTTTTCCTATCCGTGCTCGTATATAATCCAACCTATTAAATTTGGATGCGGAAATTCACCTACGCACAAATTTTTCTCAAAATGGTAAACCAACTGCTTTGTAATGGTTTCGTTGATAATGAAAATGATCGTCATAATCAGAATCATTGTCATCTTCCGTTTCCGTACTGAACATACTGCATATGCACGATAAGGATAGTCATATAATTATGGAATAGTAACAATAATAATGGTATTAACAACGCCTTCGTTTCTATTATTTCCGAGCCCAGTCACGCTTTCCAGGTGAAGGCTAAGCAAGTCGGTGGACCTCCGTTCCTTCCGCGTTGGGGTTGCACGATTAATACGTTTTTGCTTTGTGATACTAAACTAATGTAATTTTCTACATTAATATGAATTTAGCTAG
>NW_019215980.1:0-3306 GCF_002532875.2 Varroa jacobsoni | reverse complement strand
TATATTGTTTACTAAACTGCTATTTGGCGAGGAGGAGTTGGGCACGATGTGGAGTTCGAGAATTGGGATAATGTGGTAGGGTAGCGATAACAAACACGTGACACTATCTTTTGGACAGGGACGGAGACAGATATTTGCATTCATTAGTACTATTGTTGTTCCTTTACTTCTCCTCACGTTCCTCTAATTTTTGTTGCTGATTGAAACCGATGAATTAATTGGGAAAAAAAATAGCCGAAAAAGTTGACGACCATATAAGGCGACGAAGTACGACTAAAACGTTTGAGCAGAAGCAGCCGACTAAAAGCAATACCCTCTGCGGCAACAAAGACAAGAATTCATTAGAAAAATACCGAACGCTGAATTTTGAATTCTCCGCCTTCAGTATGTTAGCTGTCAACGAACAGTTGTATCTGATGAAGCCAAGCCGTGGCGGAAATTCTGACGGTTGTCATTCGGAATTTTTAGCGGAAATGTTTGTCGGAAAGGGCACGTACATGATACTATATAACTAGTTAACGAGACTGGTCCTCTCTCAAATTATCCAAAACTCTTACATAAGTCAGTTATGAGGCAAAACGTGACTAACGCTAAATCCTAGTGGAACTAGGCAGCATAAATCAAATTACACAGTTTTCATTGCAAGTTGCTTCATAAAAGCAACAGATAGATGGTCTATAAATACATCGCCTAGCTAGCAACTGGCAACGAAACCATTAATGCTTCTCTGAGTTTAACCATATTAACGATTTGTTTTCTGTAGATAGCGTGAGGTCACAGAGCCAGTGTTTATCGAGCCACTCACTGCTTTTTTCTTCTGCTGTCAGGACAGATGTAGGACAAACAGCACGGCCATCGAGTTCTTCCAGACTGCTCTTGCAACGCGTGCAGTGTTCCTTATAAAAAAAATCGTTAATATCATTAAGTAAATTGAGCAAAGCATTAATGGTTGAATTGCTTGTTACCAGCTAGACGATCTCGGCTGAATAAATCTGCATAAATCAGTAAACGATATAACTTATAAGACCACCAGCGTACGGTTTGACATTCTTGTTTCTAACTGCATTTCTAAAAGATATCACCATTCTGGCACGATGTAACTCTCCATACAAATACGTTATCGTCTAGTTGCTTCTCTGCGCGGTACGCGCGAAATGAGGTCGCAAATGAGAGTTGTCGTTTGGAGTGAACTGCAGGATGGACGACACACGTTAAAATACGTTCGCCGTCAGCTAGGGTAAACGATACAATTATATTTATAGTCGCATTATTGTTGTTGTTCTATCCGACGTAAATAATAAATGAGGCATGAGTTGACCGTTGCGGCGAACGACAGCGGCCATCTAATCACTGTCATTGATAACTAAGCAACTCGTTGATGACGAGCCGATTGTAGTAAGTCGATGACAATGAAAGGGTCTGAAAAGAGTGAATGAATGTCTGCGTGGGTCTCAGTAAAACGCTGAGGGTAACACGCTAAGGGAATATATGACTGACATTTTGGTGCGTTCAAGGATCTGGGAGATTGAAGTGTATGTAGGATGAATTGTGTGTGCGCTTACACGAGACGAAGTTGTCAAAAGTAAAGAACGAGACAGAAGGGGACGGAATGTGCCAGTACGTAAAAACATCGGTCCCGCGGTGGTGACGCAAGTTCTGGATATCGGCCAGACTGAACGCACTGAATGCGCAACGTTACTGATCCGATAATTCAAGGAAAAACACGGCGAGGTCATTCATGAATCGACGACGGAAGGGCTGATTGTTAATGTAGTTTCCTGATGACAATGAGTCAGATTTCTGTAATAGTGGTCATGACCGCGGTGGCCCTGTATGGATATCGAGTCAATCATTGCACCTTCCATGATGACCAGGGTAAGATACCAAGAGAACAGACCGATTGGAAGTGTGCCTCCCTTATTTCAGCTTTATATATTATGCTGATTTTTCCTCATCATCGTGACGATACTTTAGAACACTTTTTTCAAAATCATATCATCTCGCTTGTTGACACTTAATATAGACTAGGCTAAACGCACAGTTCGACGAAGGGCAGATACGATTTCAATGATACTATAACAATGGACGGCAGACTTTTATGTGCACACATTTCGCAAACGCACCCTTCGTTCATTCACCTAACATTCAGGAGTTTTCTTTTGTTTTCCGATATTAAGACACCGAGAAAAACGTGTATGAATCAAAGGAGCGGGCAGCATTCCGATATACGTTTGGAGCATTGCCATAGCTAAGCTGAGCTTTTCACAATTACTGTTTGGTACATAGGCAGGGCAAACAGTGGCGCTTTTTCGTTCTTAAGAATCCGAATTAGCCTTAATCGAGTTTGATGTTTACTTTAGCGCGAGTTCACCCGGTGATTTGCTGGGCAAGGCAATTTGCGGGTGCACGAGAGAGACTCAACCCCCAACAATTTTACTGGCTTTATTTGGGTCACTAGAATGCTTGCTACTCGAATCTTGCCGTACGGACTTGCTTGCCAAGCTCTATGAGAGTTACGAGGAACATTAGGATGTGCGTAGGATCATGCGTAAGGGCACGGTCGCTGCAAGACTATAGTATCCGAAGCACCGCAGCCTCACTGCAATTTTCCGCCTCAGACCAGGACAGAAGAAGCACAAGTGTGCGTGTGAATGCGAGTTGTCGCATCATAAAGTCTGTCTGTCTCTCTGCCTCCGGACCGCTTGGATCGGATCGATAGCATGCGATAGCTACTGAGTGAAAACGTTACAAATGTAATTTAGTAAGAAAGGCTGTTAGGTCTGTACGTATGTATGTATGTAAGTACATGTGTACTGTGTATGTGTGTGCGTGTGTATGCAGTTGTGCCATCTATCAACAACAACAGTAATAATAGAGACAATAAAATAAAAATGATGACAATGATGAATAATATTACAAACAATGTTTAGGAAGAGTTGACATGAAACTGCACATTTTTGCTCGCATACGCGGTTAAAATAATAATAATAATAATAGTAATAACAACAACAATTCATATTATAGAGATGCTACGAAGCGAAAAACGTTAGTTAAGAGGAAAAATGGGACAGAAGGATAAAAAAAATAGTCAAAAAGCTGAAAATAACACTACAAAAAAAAAGATAAAAACACAGGTTACAAAGAGATTAAACAGGAAGTTGTTCAATATTTTACGTTAGTGACATGAAGTCGACAATAATTGTGATTATGGCGGTGATGGTGATGATGGTATGAAAAATACATCTAAAAATCATAGTAGCAAAGAGGACAAATAAAGAATTATATAAGAGATCGTTGGTTATTGAT
>NW_019215979.1:0-3315 GCF_002532875.2 Varroa jacobsoni | reverse complement strand
ATTAAATATTCATATACATACATTGTGAATGAGCAATAAACAACAGTATTGTCTTTATTACATAATAGGTACATGTCCTACCGGGCAAGATAATCATCTCACGATATCCACGTGAGGATGTGACGTATCGAAGAACATCGTTACACGTTTTAGCAATTCTAAGCCGTTCAAAGGCTGGTAAAATTTTTTTTAAAAAGCTGTGCCGTCCACAAATCGTAGCTTGAGCCGTTGTCTTGCGACAAGTTTAAGCCGGAAAGAGAGCGTTGAATCAAAGCTAAAGATTATGACCATTCCCACTGTTGACTGATGTCAGCAGGCAAAAATACACAAATCCTCCAAATGCTTATATTTGAGTTTTACATTTCACTAGTTGAACCTAGTCTAATCTAAAGGTTTTATTATACCTAACGCGTTTTTGTGTCTCTGAAATCACCGTTTCATTCTATCTCTACCTTCCGTTGTAATCTCTTGTTCCTGAAGTAGACGTGTCTCCTGATAAGATTTTGATCAGACAGTTAGATGGCTGTTTATTTACTGTTCGTAAGAGGTCGTTCCGGTTTGTGTCCTAGTTATTCGGGGTTTTTGGTAAAGCATCTGCACTTAGGCGAGTGAGTTCTGTTTCAATAAGAAGAAGAACGACGTTAGGTATGAACGGATTTGCTTTCAATACATGGTTTACTTCATTACATCAACCTCAGTCTTATAAACGATAAATCTTTAACTTTTCTTCCTGGTGTTTAAATCTTCCTATTGGTTTTCAACAATTAACTTTTCTTCCTGGTGTTTAAATCTTCCTATTGGTTTTCAACAATCGTTGATATAAACGAAATCACTATATCAAAATCTCGTTTTTCAGTCTTGTTTTCGATTACCTGTTTTCTGACATCTGAATCTTACAAGGACGTTTGGCTCCGCTCGAATTTGTCTTCTAAACATCTCAGCTGGAGATTTTTTTGTCTTTGCAGCATGGATGTGCATGCAGCTTAGTTGAACTCGCAGTGCAGCCCGTA
The DNA here is from genome assembly GCF_002532875.2 of Varroa jacobsoni. NCBI lineage: Eukaryota > Metazoa > Arthropoda > Arachnida > Mesostigmata > Varroidae > Varroa > Varroa jacobsoni. Next base: position 2,305 of record NW_019215979.1, on the reverse strand, counting down.
TCTGAGGTATTTTTCGAGGGTACTGTGAAGAAAACTTTTGAAACGCCACAGATATGAGCTAGGTTCCGTTGTGAGTGACCAGTACTTATAGGTATCCGACCCTGGCGAATATGTCAAAAGTAACAGACAGTTGAGGAAGCCGTTATCTCATTTCATATATCTCCGGCATGACTCTCCTGTCAGGCCATGAACAAAAACCAGATATGTCTTGCCATTTACCAGTACTGCGAAATCCGCGTGGAGTCTTTTCAACGTCCATCTGAAATCGGTCAGTTTTGAGCCGTTTTCGGGGAAGTCTAGGCCGCTCGTCCGTAGAAGGTGTGAGACTTAGCTGTGTTTCCTATCTTTATGTATGCCAGGCCAGAAAGGGATCGACCTGTACGATGATTTCATGCAGACAGCTTCAGTATGTCCATTACGTAGCATCTGTAAAGTTTTGCCTTCGTGAGTTTGATTTCCATCTTTGAAACCACTAGTAGATTATAGGCTTTGTTGCATCTCTGAAACATTCTCCTTGTTCAGATTCATATATTTATGCCGTCTGGACCAAAATAATTTTCTATCCTTTTATAGTTTTCCCCTTCTACCTATCTCAGTCTGTTCGCTTAAATTGTCTACCGGACGCATACGTGCATTTGTTTTTCCCGAGACTGTTAAACCTGGGTAACCGATCAAAGCGAACACTTTTCTATATTCAGAAGTAATTAATTGTAAAGATACCTTGTGTTCGTTTTCTATTGAGATGCTGTCGCACCGAATGGTCGTGGTATTCTGCTTCGATAACACAGTATCCACTAAGTGTCACAACCTTTCACTCAATAACAACAGCTCAATCGTCAAAGTCGTGAAAGGCCACGCAACGGCTCACAGTACCTTTCAGATGTCTAGGCGCTGTACTTGATAAATCTTCCCCTAAGGCCCTACGATTAAAATGGATCCATCCAATATGCTAAAACGACACTTTCGCAAAAAATGGTCTGGACGAACAACGTACGATATTTCATTGAATTACACTGATTAATTTGTCGAGACGTTCGGATCATCTAAAATATCTCTAACAGCTTTTCATTGTAGTGCACCAGACCATATTGTATCTACGGCGTAGCGTCTTCCAGAAAAAAAACATTCGCCCATTTAAGGAGCTCAAAGGTTCTAGGTTCAAGTGGTTAAAAGATGACACACCCTCTCTAAAGCTTGTGTGAATGAACCATATTCGTAGGTCTCTAGCGCAACGCAATCTACAGGGTAAAATCGAAAATTGACGATGATTGTAAGAACAGGAAGCATATGCCGAACTAGACTAGCTAACTAGGCTAGAATATTTCTTTGCCAGTTACTGCTTGCAATGGCATATTGGTATCGAAATACAAATTTCGACATTATATATATTCCAGCAAATAAATTCGGTGATTTTCATAGAATACTGAATAGACGGACGTAATCACTATGGCTAAGTGAATGGAATAGTGCGAAAAAACGAAATTTTCGCCGGGAACATTTAGGTAAACAAAATTCAAATACGAAGGTATAGAGCCCATCGTTAGTTGCTAGCATTACTTCCAATATAGTCGTATATGAAGGTATCCGGGCTAAAAAGTAACACTTTATGCTATAAAATCATAGAAATAAATGCTTAAGTTTGTGCTAAGTCTTTTTTTACTCGGAATCACTCTCACATTGAATCAGATTACCAACCAATACGTTAGAGCCAACTGACGAAGCTGCATATAATTCTTATTATTACTCTCGTTTAAAAAAATATGATCCAATATAAAGACTATCTCATGACACCATCTCGACATTTTCACACATTTTATGTAGCAAACGCATATCGAACTAGTTTCATCTGACTTCCTACCGGAGACTCTACTGTTTGAGTTACTAATGGATATCAGCATGTACCGCCAAAGACCGCTAAATATGGAACCTTATTTGTTCCCAATTATTTGTCGTTTCTCAGCAAACCTGCAGCCAAGTCGAACCGCCATCAGTCGACATAGAGACCTATTTACCATCCTTGACAAAAATAATAACATTGGTTGTGGTAGGTTGTGATACTTTTTAATTTATTTATTGCATATCCTCGTGGTTGATACCCCCAGTTAGCACAAAATACAAAATATAGCGACCATATATACAAGTGGCAGCCCCTACACGGCTACAACGTTTCCGTCACCTCTCTTCCAACTGGGGACTCGTTCAATGCACGCTTTGCCCATCTACAGCTATGTGCTGCTTTTGATGCACCTAAAAAGGTGTTTTCTTTTCCTCTTCTTTCCATTACCTTCTGTAACCTTCTCATCAT
>NW_019215978.1:0-3319 GCF_002532875.2 Varroa jacobsoni | reverse complement strand
ATACAAATTAATGATAATACCAGCTATTATTATTAAGATGATTGACCTGCTATCTACCCTGAAAATGCTATAATTTTGTAGACAAGTACTCGATTGTAGTGTGCCAAGTTTTTCCCCTTGAACACTTTCTTGATGAGACCGCCGAAGGAGCCGAAAGACTCGTCGCAAATGCCGTTCGCCTTTGCCATGCCATTTCCGCTGTTGCCAAATTGTGATATATTAAGACGACAAAAAACATAATAAAAAGCCACTAGAATTACGCACCAAATCCATCCAATGGCCACAAATATAAATAGACACACGTATATCAACTCCAAGCGCCTGAAATGGAATTTATTCAGCAGTTATGATGTTTCATAAAGTTCGTCACGAGATATTACTCTGACATCTTTCGATGCCAATGATGCCATACCACTTAGATTGATCAGAGCTGATCAATCGCCACTGTAAAGCTTGACCCGAAAGCGCGGCCGCTATTACAGCTGATAAGGTCTATTATGACGTGAGAGAATGCTCGAAAGTCAATCGGTCTGATCACTGATATCTGTTTACTCGATTGCCTTGCTATCCTAGTATGATTTTACTTCGGAATTTAACAATAGCGTTTAGAATTGTCTGTGATGTTATTCTACGCTATGTTATTCTCCCACAAATAACGTTGGACATACACCGAGTCGAAGAAGAGTTGGAACAATGGTTTTTTTTCCACGAAATTATATTCGCTAATACCTTTAAAAAAATCACCAGTTATCATTATTACCACAAAAACTTGGGGTAAACCCAATTGTACAGCCTGCACGTGCACTTCCTCCCTCCCTCCCTCTCTCCCTCTCGATACCGTCTGTAAAAACCCCCAAAAGGAAATCGACGTCGTCGTCGAGGTAGCACTTTGCTCTCTCAAGCAAAGTTGTGTACAGAGCTAAAACGTGCCGGCTAAGTGATAATAATGACATTTGATTGATGAAATTATATTATTATAACGAACATACCACACAGATCTATATATATATATATATTCGCAGAAGCCGGACACGGGCGAAACCCTACTACGAAAATCAGATTGTCACATAGCGGACATCCTCTCCCAGATTTGTCTTGCGTTCTCGCAGAGGTAGTGGTAATTGTGCTTCTCTTTTACCCTAGTCCTGCTATCCCACTATAAACAAAAGTCAATTCATAAATGAAAGGACACTCAGGCGAACGGCACGGCACAAACGGCAAAGTTGAAACCACAACGAACAGTGCAACTACTGACAGAAAAAATGATGCTAAAAGATAAATGATGCTGATTATTATAATAATAATAATAATAATATTAAAAAAGGAAGTAGGGATAAAGCTATCTACAAAATTGACAAACGGTTGACCGATTAGAAAAGGATCGATTCCTTAAGGAAAAAAACGAGACACTCTAATCAAGGAAGCGAAAACAAGTTCAACATGCAACAATTAAAATGCTGCTATTATTATTATTATTATTGCAATACTTCTGGCATGTAAAGGAGACTCAAAAGGGCGTGTGTGAGCATGTTAACTATATTGAAGAATAGCTACGAAGGACCGTTATTCTGTTGGCCTGCTAAATGTACTCAACGCAATAGGCCGATGTTTGGACAATTGTTTGTTGATTCATCAACTGTTGAATAATATATAGTAAGAGAGAGGTGTTTGCTTCGAACGAGGTAGCTTTGAATACGAATTTACTATATGATCAAGTCGGCAATATTAGCAGAGATAATAACTGGTTGACACTGAGCATGTCATTCTCAAATTCTCTAGATATCAAGTATCCTCTTTTTCTAACGCAGCCTTCTATGAATGTGATTACGAGAACATTTTTGAATTATCGCGCGCTGGGATTCATCGTTGACTAATATAATGTAGCTATAACGATTAAGAAAAATACTACTGACATCTATTATGGTACGATATTAATAGCAACGATTATGATGCAAATGGTTATGTATCTGGGTCGTCCCAGGTATACGACAATAGGCTATATATATATAATGTATTAAAAGAGCAATAATCATCCGACAGTCGTGCTAATCTAGGCTGTTCGTTCGTTCGTTCGTTCGTTTCCTAGCCAACTGTTACTATTATATGAATTGATGTTGATGAATGTAGGGGAGAGTGAAGAAGGTCCATATTATACCCCACGCGAGGAAGGGTGGGTGAGAATGAGAGGGCGGCCCCAGACCGGTTACCGATTATTAGTTGATGTAGTCATGGTGGTAACCGTAGTAGCTATAGTTGTAATAGTCATAACAACAACAACAACAAGTGACAACAACGATAGTTCCCAGGTGCTTTAGTCAAAACACGTTACGAACCGCGACAGGGTGTCCACGTCTGGCTATTAAATGCCAGGCTCTAGCACGAAAGGTAGACAACATTGATTGACGTAACTGTGCTCGTGGTTGTTAAGAACGCAGTCCACAAGACTCGATTTGATTATATATATATATTACTTAAATCAAAATTTGTGTCGGATTGGAAAGCTAGCGTAAGTTTAAAACGGAATTATTGGCGGGGCCAAAGCCGACCAAATACCCAAACTTGCAAAGCGATTGGCGTTAACTATGTATTTTGCCAAAATATGTACAAATGCTTAGTATTTATTTATTGTTTATATTAAAATTAGCCGATCTTCAGTTCATCAGAGGTCCAGCGGGCGGAGACCCTTCGATGAACCAAATGCACTATTGACACCAAAACTTCACCTGGTTCACATAAACAATAATAATAATAATAATCCACTATTCGCACGGCACCTGGCTGCAATAAGTTATCGCAATTGTTATTTTTTAGCCCTGCAAAGCTCACGCGCCGTTTTTTGGACTACATAAATAATGTTACTGCAAAGCACAACACCGAATCAATTTACCTACAATTAGCTTGTTTGTAGATTTTGTTATAATTATTATTGGATTAAATTAAATATACATATATAATATTTTTTTTTTTTTCGTTTAATAGATTGTTAACTGATAGGTGATGCCATGGTTAAAAAAAAATACGATGGTTTTGCTGAAAAGTATCGCACGAGGTTCGCATACGACGTTCACACAATCTGTAAACATTTTTTCTGCAAACGTACTTTTATTTCTTCCCTGTTGTCCTATCGTGACAGCCTGACTTGCGCCTGCCTCTAGCGGAGTTTTTGTGATATCGAATGCTTTGTTCGATCCTAATAGCATGTCGCTTTATCCAGGTTGAATTTCAGACAGATTGAGACTGGCGAAGCTTTTTTTTTCCTAAAAAGAAATACTATTTTCACGCTGCAAAATCATGCCTTGTTGATATCTATAGTGAGCTA
>NW_019215977.1:0-3334 GCF_002532875.2 Varroa jacobsoni | reverse complement strand
AGAACGTGTTGGACACGGGACGTGTAGCCCTGAAATATCGGTAAGTTACGATGATCATTAATAACTGTTTGTTGGCCTGATGAAACACACTGTTGTTAAGTATTCAAATGTAAAAAGCGTATTCTGCTACCTAACTTCTAGACGAAGATTGTCACGACCCCCCCCCCGTTTATATGCAACATGCTAGGCTTATTTATCTACTATAATTATTTATAGCTCAATCCATACTCCCTGTGGAAAGCAATTTCAGTCGACCTAAATTGGGATGCACCGTTGTGGGTCTCGACGGATAATAGTTCACGATAGTAAACCCAATAATCGTTGACTGCACTTATAAAGTACTGAGTCTGGGAAACTGACTGTTTGTCAGGCTAAATGCGCTATCTTAAGAAACACTCTAGGTTACGATTACGTAATTTCCTTCAAGGCGAAACAATCTTTGCCATCGCTAAAGCTGCATTTAAGGTCTTTTGTTACAACCATTTCGTTTTAGGCCGGTTTTTAGGTAAAGTACAATATAGCCCGAAGTTCTTCTCGATCGTAAAGCTTAGCAGTTCTAATGAGACTTATTGGAAATCATTATGTACTGAATATGCACACCATCTGATATTACTATCGTTCAGTACTCCGCCTCCCTACGTATTATAGTTTTTATCTGACTGTGTGAAATTGGCTTCGAGAGAATCTAAATTTCATCAGAAATCTGAACTCTCCCAAAGATAAATGTAATTCCCGCCAACTATTGTATTCAGTAACTGGCAACACCGACAAACACATTGGCCTGAAAAGGGGCCATATTAAATCCTAAACACAGTGCGATCAGATAATCGAGACGAGGGACCGGCCAGCGAACTTATCCGCCACGTACGACTGCTACTGCGATTGCGGGACGGAATCGAAGACACTTGAGTTAGACCTGTAAGCCCAACAGAATATCGTCGGCAACGTGTTCACTCCCTAACTTTTGCCCGGCGTCGAATTCTATCATTTGCGTTACCAAGACGTTTCCCCTGTAGGAAAAGGGCAGTTACTTAGGGCGGGTGGATAAGTGAGTCGCTATACGCTCGGTTCTTACGATATTGCTATTATGTCTATTGCCACTTTGACGGTATCGCTCTTATCCTAACACCTAGTCGCCGCTCAACTCAATCGACTATAAAAATGGCGTGAATGTTCAACGACGGCAAGGTCACGCGGCACTCGCGAAACAGCCGGCGATCAGGGATGAGCGACGCGGTTCAGTGATCTATTGCAATCTAACGCTCTACTGTTGGTTGTTACATTATCACGAATTAGAAACATCGAACCAAGTCGTTTATATAGCACTGAGCTCCTGCCAATGTTAAAGTGGTATAGAATTGTTCTAGTAGGTGCTTATACCTTTCAACAGCTAGAAGCTACATTTATGTTCATCGTTCAAAATGTGATTTAATAATTATCGTGTATTTTTCTTTCACCACTTTTATTGCTATTGACACTATGGATGGTTAGCTTTGCGTAACTTTGGAAGCATGACTACTAGTAATAGTTCAGCAATGAAATGAAGGCAGAAAGAACGTTATCGAATATTTACCAGTCAGCGATTTTCTATGATTTCTATCCGTAGATGGAACATTTTTGTAGTTCGCGAGAACGACCGAACGGTGAAGAAACGTGGACAAGTTTCTGATATTTACACGAGGCTAAAAGCAAGTTACGGGGGCAAGAGAAGCGTTTTCGCGGCATTCGGCATGAGCCCGGGGGTAATTGTAGATCTAGTCGAAAAGTGATGGTCTGTATTAGGTAACATAGGTGAACGCAGCCAATGTGAACGAATGAGTACATTTTGATGAATTTGTGTCAACTTTGACTTTACTGTTCAATATTGAAGTTACTCAAATGGCAAGTTTACTTGTACCTTAATGTGTGTGAGCGGGCGTACTGGATCACTGATCTGTGTTTATTGCATAGTTCATTTGAATGCGTTTCTTCGGTAGATAGGCAGGTAGGTAGGTAGGTAGGTAGGTCTAGTTGGTTCAAATGCGCCTTTTTGGGTGTCAAGGCTAGCAATAATCATAATGTAGTAGTGTTAATATTCTGTGGGGAATTTTGTTGACGGGAAAGCTGACTGAGAAGTATGAGGCCAATTGAGGGTCTAGTCAGTATATCACGTTTTGAAAAAATGTTCGCAAAAATCCTAGTCTAGCTCAGCTGTCAATGTTTAACTTTGTTTCAAAAGGAGGAAAGTATAAGAAGAAGCTTCCTTCAATGCCAACGTTCTGTTTAAAAAAAAAAATAATAGAAAGTGCAAAAACTATCGAAGGCAGCTACGGTCGGAAGAATAACTCAATGAGACGACTGCACCATCATAATTGCAAGCATGCACTGAGGAAAGCATATAAAATATCGTTGATAAAACATACAATTTCCGGACAGTTCATTACCTCTCAGCCCTTCGTATTCTGAGTCTTTGATATGTCTAATGATTTTGTAAATTATTAACCACTGGAAATGTGTTCATCTGATTGTATGAGAGAAGCGTATCACTTCTTGTGTTCCGAAATCTTCCGTCACAAAAATTCATCAAAATGATGAAAACATTTCCCGTACAAAACGGTTTTCAACTTTATTTGAGGAGAAACACAAAAGCAATCGAGCAAAAACCGCAGTAACATTAGAAAGGAAAAGGATGATATCGAGTAGTCTGCTTGCTAATTTTCGAAAAGCTAAACATGTAAATTGGACACAAGTTCAAAGCACTCCGAAGGTTTTCCCAGCTACAAACGCAATGAAGATTAAGTAGAGCATGTACGCACCGAGCCTCTGACGGGGGCAACATGCCATTTTCCGTGTTCACTAAGCTGCCTATTTACATTAATTCTAGTACAGAGATCGATGTGATATTGACAATGAAAGTTATGTCAGAGCCTATACAACTCCCTAGTAAGGTGTCGGATATGATAGTATGTCAGGCGTTCGAACGCGCGTACTACTCCCTATGTTGTATTTTCTTCAGCTTTATAGAAGAAAAAATAGGAAGGAATGGTTTTACTCGGCAGTAGGGATTCGTCTGTCACAATGAATGTCCTAGCAATATTTTGATACCTTATATTGGACAGACGTTTTTGTTACTAGCGAGGTTATATGGTTCACTCATTTTACACGACTCTTACAACACGAGGTCTCCCACGGATCGAAACGATCAAAAATTAATACATGACTAGAGCCGTCTTCAAGATTATTTCGCTTTAGAGTGTGTATAAACTCTATAGATGAAAACAAGCTGCGTATTTTTATAGAATAAGCTCTATGAAATTATAAAATCGTTTGCACACTAGCGAATTTCGCATATATA
>NW_019215976.1:0-3335 GCF_002532875.2 Varroa jacobsoni | reverse complement strand
TATAACAGGACACGATTAGCGATTTTGGCATCAGTGGCTGTCCATTTTTGGTGATATGGCCATATTATTACTATTATTGTTGGGCCTCACCTCAGACAGGGAACGCTTTGCAGCAAGAAATCCGGCCTAGCCAGCTTGTATTCGTTCCTTGTGTGAGAAACTAGGTACCATATATCTACTTTGTACCGCAATATTATTATTAACATTATATATCAATGTAGTGTTGTCTCAATGAATGTCTCTGTCTCTTCGTACCTTGCTCGTAACCGACATCAGCCACATTGTCCTAATAATAATAGAAACAGTAATCAATGTCTGGTGCCTTACCATATAATATATATCTCGTTGGAACTTATACGGTATTAAGGATGTGTAGTTATAATTTTTTTTCTCAACATCTAATCTCAATGTACCTCTCTTACAAGCCACATGAATATTTAAAGGAGCAGAAATGTAACTAATACGTATATGTAATACATACAAAGAGAACCTCCAAAGAGTAATATTGCGTAAGCATGTCCAATATATACATATATATATATATATAAGAATTATAGAATTAGACAAATGAAAAACAAGGTACTCGGTGGGTAATGATATGCTCGGTGGCGGGAAGACTGCGAATATCTCCACCAGTGCGACGCGACTGGCTCCAGCAGAGTGAATTACTTCCCCCATTCTTACCCCCCACCGGGCGCGAGCACCGGCACCTCGCGGGCGACGCGTTCCGAAACGGTATAGGGCGCTGCAACATATGACCACCAAAGGAACTGCCGATTTGGCTGATGCGTACGCTTGGTGCCAACTGGTAAGGCTGTCGGACGACGCGGTTCCCCAAAGGTGCGTTCGACAGCGCGACCAACACCCTGGCATTGCACAATGTCATAGCGCTTAATTGAATTAGAACACGTCGGCACGGTCAAGCTAAATCACTCTCTCACTAAGTATCGTATATATACATAGAGCCAACTAGGGTACGAGTATCTTCTATGTCGATATATGAATGTAATATAGATATATAATTATATAATGAGTAGTGGGTAGAATAAATCGGCTACACGTACTATATTTAATAGAATACTTTTCATATATTGACAGAGATAATGTTCTATGGACATTTATTTATTTATCGTTGGACAATGTTGGCGATGACGCTAGTGCACTACCTAAGCTTATATCTAAGCATTACTAAAAATTTTTAGCATTTATAATCGTGTGTCCTTCAATGTGAATCACTTGGAAACAGTGATTTGCTGATCTGATATCGACAGCTTAAGCGGCTTCACGACTGCATGCTCCGTAGTAGAAGTAAGTCTGGAAGTTCCCGGGAGTCACTGAACAAACTCCACTTCTGTGTTTCTTTTGAGAAGGACACAGCCGTTGGTTAAAGTACCAGAGTGCTCGACATCTCGCTTGTCTCGGCCTGCTTGAATTCGCTGAAGCGAACCAAGCGCAGTTAATGTTGCTACTCTAGTCGCATGTCCTCATGTCTGTGCTTGGGCTTTAATTATCTACGTGCGTATGTTTGTGTTGTCTGCTATAAGCATCCGTTGCTGTGGAGTCTTGTCTGCACGGAAAACAAAAACACCGGGCTGCAGTGTCGTCTGCTCGTAGCGCTGCTGGACGTGAAGCGATTTCAGTGGCGAATTTGGATGGCCGACGAACTAAAACTAGAGTATATATTGTGAGAATACAAGGTGAAGGTTGAAAATATGTACACACGCATAACTATGCGAAAGGGAGGTAGGGAGCAGGAAAAGCTGGATTCAACTGCAAGTCACCACCAGGTCGTATATTTCTTTAAGATAAGTACAGAGACAGTTACGCCTGTTGTATCGGACGACGGACTGGTGGATCACTTCCATCGGCAGATTTTTCGGTAAAATGCTAACGAAAGATCTGCAGTACCTCGGTACCATTTCTTCGTTGAGACACCTTAGATGGCCATGGCAGATGTATTTGAAAAATAAAGCTGTATATGCATGTTGAAACCAGAGCGTATTTCCTTATCGGGCTATAAGGATCAAACAAGCTATACAAAAGACTTGGATGAACGGTAGACATAAGACGTTCATGTCTACAGTTATTAATGCCTTTCAGTCGTCACGTAAATGATACGATTGCAGTTGTGTAATTGATAGTAATCAATGATTGATTGTGCAATCACTCTGCCAGCTGTGCTCGATCTCAAATCCATTAACGAAGACCGGAGAGGAATGGAGTAGCAGAATGAAAGGAACGGGGAAATCACAACTCAGAAACACAGCCATCGTGAATCGACCGTTTGTGTTTAGATATATCCGGTCTGGCCGAAGTAGGTAACGACCATTGACCTTAAGAATTCATAATTGTATACAATATCTAAAACTAGATAAATGTTTACGTATAGACATAAACCTAGATAGCAAGATATAATATACTCGTTAAAATGGAAAATCACATGAGACATATATCTAAGACACATACTGTTCGCCTAAAATAAATGATATAATTATTATCCATTGTAGTGGAATAAGATACTTTTTCAACAGCAGCAGCAGCAGCACTAGCAAAAGCCGTATAGGGGTACGCCGGACTTTAGCTGTAGGCAGAAAAAAGGGATCTTCGCGAGACGCAACCTAAACGCCGCTGCTGTTTCTCGATTACACAACACATCTGATTCGCTCAAGTTTATCGCACAATGAAATACAGAAAAAACGAGATAAAAAGGGAATGTCTTTCGGGAAAGAAGATTAGTAAGGTACCTGGCCGTGCATGCGACTGCTGTCGTTTGGTCGTAATGCTAAACAGAGCCTTACCAACAGCAATATTCAAAATTGAATGGAATAGATCAAGTATTAGACAAGCTAACGACGAAACAAAGAACGCTTTAACAACAGAAGCAAACCATATATATATATATATATATATATATATATATATATATATATATATATGCAATATAAGCACATATACCAAACAAATGAAAACACCAATTTGGGGCAGTTCTGGGGAACACTTTTGCTCTTTGTTGATGTTCTGTTCGCTTCATCTCATCGAGTTGTGTAGTTTTTGTTGTTGTTGTTGTTGTTGTTGTTGTTGTTGTTGTTGTTGCTGTCCGCTCGTTCTTCGGTCTCGCCTCAGATCATGCCACTTTCATTCTCCCTTTTATGCACTCTCTCTCTCTTTCGTTAGCTCTCTCTCGCGCGCGCGCGCGCGCGCGCGCTCGTTCTTTTTTTTCTATTGTTTTCCTTTTCGTCTTCTCACCCTCGTGCTAAACGCAAATTAAACATAATTTCGATGGCATACATCATTGGCTCTTCTCTTTACGAATGTGTTCTTTATGTATATATATA
>NW_019215975.1:0-3343 GCF_002532875.2 Varroa jacobsoni | reverse complement strand
ATATTAGTTTCTTAGCGTTATTTGTTGCTTCTTTAACTACCTTATGTGACAGGTGTTAGGAAGTACCTCTTTTGGATAGCATCCGTATATTGAACTTGGTATCATGATGTTAACGCTGTCGACCGAGTCACGAAGAATAGCATAAGGAGAGGTGGTGAAGCCAGGTGAAAATACACAAATTGGTTAGTTTATAATAAATAAAAATAAAAATAAAAAAAATTACTCTATGAATAACTTCTAATGAGTAACGATTTGTCTTTCTTGCAAAAGAAAGTTGTGTTAAAATCCTATCCAATATTGTTTATGTACCTTTGTTTTTGTTTTTATAGCCGAATTGAAAAGGCAATAAGCTACTGAGCCTGTTGTACGCGGTGTTTATTAACCTAAAGGTAACATTCTATTCAAGCTTAAAGATCAGATCCTTTATAATTTAGCGTACACCGGAGCTACCTGGAACGCGTTTGCCTTACGAGCTGCAATCCTGCAAGACTTTGGCTTAAATTTAGATGACGGAATGATAGACCTACCCCTTTTTCCGAATCAACGAATTTGGGATAGAGTATTCATTTCAAACTCCTTCTGCTGTTACTGCAATCGACGCCTTCTTTAAGTGTTTCAAAAGGTAACGGGAGAAGTCTGTCCAAATAAACAGCGGGGTCTTAAAAACGGAGGCAAAGAGAAACTTTTTAGAAGGAAAAAAAACGGGATCAGCCGTTTTGCGTTAACGGCTTCCACCACAAACTATCTACAGTTGTACACTTTAACATGTTATGAAATGTTATGAAGGGAATTGCAATAAATGTCATGGAGCTAGCCGCTTCTATTGTTTTCTGTAGAGAGCCTAGCTCACTGTGTAATTAGCCTGTTATGTATTTGGCTTATATATATATATATATATATATATATCCAATTTGTAAGGTAACAGCTATTTATACACAAAAGAGATGTACAAATGACAGCTGCAAACAAATAACTAGAATGCGCCTATTATTGTCCTACCATGAGTTTTAAGCTTGTGCTGAGATCCATAAAGTGTCTACAAAAGACACAAAGCTCTTTGTTGTCAACCAATATAGTGAAGAGGGCAACACAAGCAATTACTTCTAATTTCTAAGACATAACCTTATCTCTTAGGTATATTTGTTTATTTTAGCCATAAAAACATTTATATGTGGACGAATTGTATTGTGTGTTGTAGGCATAGAACCGATCCATGAGGGGCTTCATAACTTTGGGAAAGTCATCAGGTTCAAACTAAAACATAGAAGGAATAGTATTTTCTTCTTTCTAATACCATCGCTTGTTTTCTATGCGACAACCAAGAAAGTTGTTCTGGAAGTTTCAAATAGTGTGCATAAATTCTTCTGGCACAAAAGGCCATCGTTTTGGGGGGAACAACTAATTACGTGCTTCCCAATCACAAGAACCCATTGGCCCTCAGTCGTTATTTTAGTGACGCCCTTAAGATAGTCTCGTGGTGCAAAACTTCGTATTCATTCAACTAACTAAGTTTAAAAACTGTGCGCTAAAGAGCCTTAAAAAAAAAAATTCGATTCTAAAATAAAAACGGGCAACAGGATGCCGATACTCCTGCTTAATGCGATGCAAATGCTTAATGTGCATTTGAAAAACATAAACGCTAAGTGGGTGCTGCTTGTTTTATAGGAAAGTTTCATGTTTTTTTCGAGCAGCCTGCTATACGCTACCATTGCACTGTCACTATTATAGCCCTATTATAACCACATATTTATGGAATTTTCATGGAAAGGCTAACCGAAATACAGACAAGAAATTTTTAGATTAAGCATGGCTAAGCGCACTTTGTTATCCTTCACCCATAGTCCATCGCAGATGACTAGTCATGTGGCTAACGAGTGTGGAACGAGACGCCATGCACCAAAGCAAGGAAAGCGCAGCGTGTCACTAAAATCTGACTCATGCAAAGGTTTGTTGTTGCAAAAGTTCTCCGGTTCCGAGCAAATTGGGTGCCACAGAACTTCCGTGACCAAAACAGTCATTTGTTTGAAATACTTAAATGATTCTAGTGTTCTGACAACACTTAAATCTAACAAATATCATACACGTCACTTATTTTTGCTATTATCATACTGTTTCGCACCACAATAAATAAATATATTAAGGTGAGAGGTATTAAGATGCAAAAGTATTTTCCATACTTGCAAGTATGGAAAAACAAGACGCATCAGTTCTGTAAGTTATAAAGGCCGGTTCAAATCTGGATTTATTTGAATAATTATGGTTTTGAGGATCGCACACATATCCTGTCATCACAAACAAGCGGGTATTGCATCGTAAACGCGGGCTTTTTTAAAAATTGTTTGCTCATTTAAAAAATGGCCGCCTGTCAGTAAATTATACTTATATTTGTGGTATTTTATTTTAGGTATCACTGATGCTAACCTAAGATTACGGTATTAATATTTGTGTTTATCATAGAAAGTTGGTCCTATACACTCGTGATATTTTTTTTGAGCTTTCTAGAAGGCCGAATTCTAGCTGATATACTGACATAATGCTATTAAATGGTGCTTCTTAAGTTTCTACGCATACGTCGTAATTGCCTTCTCTCGATAAGTCGGATACTAGCCAAAAGTAGAGCTTTTTTCTGAAAACTGGAAGCATTTAACGATGGGATGATTTTAAACAAGTCGTCAATTTCTCGTTGCAATAAAGTGGATTATCGACAATTTACTGAATATAAATTTTCTTTTTTAAATTTGTACCAACTTCAAAAGCGGCACGATTTTCAGATCCTGCTGTAGGCAATTCCAGCCAGTTTTTTCAATTACCAATCAATAATACCAATGTCAACAATAAATCATATAAAAAAAGTTAGAATCGTTAGTAAACAAAACTGAAATAGATACGAGAACTGCTTAAGTATCTGATGTTACTATTTGGAACAAGGAGTCAGATGATCTTTTAGCGCACCTTCGTGAAACCAGTTAATCTCTTGACAATAAATTTGTCTGTTCTGAACAGCGCGATGGAAAAAGCGTCTTCGTTTTAACCCATTTGTACATCAGCAGAAATAAGACATCTAACTGTACAGGAAAAAATCACGATTTCTACTCGAATTTCATATTTTCACGCTAACCGCAATAATCAATCACTATTTTGTTATTTCATAATATCATAGTATTGTCTGACTAAACTGGCCTTTTATACCGGCTGAGCAAGTTAGAAAAAATAAACTTTTGCATGTATAATAAATCGTAAGATAATGTTTTAAAACAAATGTTTTATAGCAAATTGATCCATTACACATTTAAGCTAGGGTCCAAGCGCCACTCCAAAGCACATTTATAAAACTGAATTTTTT
>NW_019215974.1:0-3344 GCF_002532875.2 Varroa jacobsoni | reverse complement strand
AACAATTTCATTGTAAGTGGAAATTTGATCCTAAAACTTAACTAGAGGAAGCTTGTTTAAGTTTTAACAACTTTTTTTTGTATGAAGAAACTCTGTTCTGAGACTTGGCCAATGGGGGACTTATGTGAGTTTTAACAACTTTTCTGTGTGAGGGAACTCTATCCTGAGACTTGGCCAACGAGAACTTCTTTGAGCTGTAACAAATATATTGCATGTAAGGTTCTGTTTTGTAATACGGCCAAAAAGATTTCCTTGACTCTTAATAATTTTGTTGTATGCGGAAATTCTGTCCTGAAACTTAGCTAAAGGAAGCTTGTTTGAGTGTTAATAACTTTGTTTGTATGAGAAAACTCTGTTCTGAGACTTGGCCAATGGGGGACTTATTTGAGTTTTAACAACTTCTTTGTATGTGGTAATGTTGTCCTAAAACATGGCCAGAAAAAAAGCGTTTGTTTTAATCACTTCTTTGTATGTGGAACTTCTGTCCTGAAACTTACCCAGGGAGCACTTGTGTTTAAGTTTTAACAACTTTTCTGTGTGAGGGAACTCTATCCTGAGACTTGGCCAACGATAACTACTTTGAGCTTTAACAAATATATTGCATGTAAGGTTCTCTCTTGAAATATGGCCAAAAAGATTTCCTTGACTTTTAACAATTTCATTGTAAGTGGAAATTTTATCCTGAAACTTAACTAGAGGAAGCTTGTTTGAGTGTTAGCAACCTTTTTCTGTATGAAGAAACTCTTTTCTGAGACTTGGCCAATGGGAGACTTATTTGAGTTTTAACAACTCCTTTGTATGTGGAAATGTTGTCCTAGAACATGGCCAGGAAAAAAACGGTTGTTTTAACCACTTCTTTGTATCTTCCTGAAACTTAGCTAGGGAACACTTGTCTAAGTTTTAACAACTTTTCTGTGTGAGGGAGCTCCATCCTGAGACTTCTTTGAGTTTTACCAAATATACTGCATGTAAGATTCTATTTTGAAATATGACGAAAAAGATTTCCTTGACTTTCAACAATTTTGTTGTAGGCGGAAGTTTTGTTCTGAAACTTAGATAAAGGAAGCTTGTTTGAGTGTTAACAACTTTTGTATGAGGAAACTCTGTTCTGAGACTTGGCCAATGGGGGACTTATTTGAGTTTTACCAGCTTCTTTGTATGTGGAAATGTTGTCCTAAAATATGGCCAGAAAAAAAACGTTTGTTTTAACCCGTTCTTTGTATCTTCCTGAAACTTAAATAGAGAACACTTGGTTAAGTTTTAACAACTTTTCTGTATGAGGAAACTCTATATTGAGACTTGACCAACGAGAACTTGGGTTTTAGCAAATATATTACGTTAAGATTCTGTTTTGAAATATGATCAAAGAGATTTCCTTGACTTTTAACAATTTTGTTGTATGCGGAAATTTTGTCTGAAACTTGGCTAAAGGAAGCTTGTTTGAGTGTCAACAACTTTTGTTTGTATGAGGACACTCTGTCCTGAGACTTGGCCAATGGGAGACTTATTTAAGTTTTAACTCATTTCAATGTGGAAATGTTGTCCTAAAACATGGCCGAAAAAAAACGTTGATTTTAACCACTTCTATCTTCCTGAAACTTAGATAGAGAACACTTGTTTAAGTTTTAACAACTTTTCTGTGTGAGGGAACTCTATCCTGAGACTTGGCCAACGAGAACTTCTTTGAATTTTAACAAATATATTGCATGTAAAGTTCTGTTTTGAAACATGACCAAAAAGATTTCCTTGACTTTTAACAATTTTGTTGTATACGGAAATTCTGTCTGAAACTTAGTTAAAGGAAGTTTGTTTGAGTGTTAACAACTTTTTTTTGTATGAGGAAACTCTGTCCTGAGACTTGGCCAGTGGGAGACTTATTTAAGTTTTAACTTCTTTCAATGTGGAAATGTTGTCCTAAAACATGGCCAAAAAAAACGTTTGTTTTAACCACTTCTTTGTATTTTCATGAAACTTAGCTAGAGCATACTGGTTTAAGTTTTAACAACTTTTCTGTGTGAGGGAACTCTATCCTGAAACTTGGCCAACGAGAACTTCTTTGAGTTTTAACAAATATATTACATGTAAGGTTCTGTTTTGAAATATGACCGAAAAGATTTCCTTGACTTTTAACAATTTTGTTGTATGCGGAAATTTTGTCCGCAACTTGCCTAAAGGAAGCTTGTCTGAATGTTAACAACTTTTTTGTATGAGGAAACTCTGTTCTGAGACTTGGTCAATGGGGGACTTATTTGTTTTAGCAACTCCTTTGTATGTGGAAATGTTGGCCTAAAACATGGCGAGAAAAAACGTTTGTTTGAACCACCTCTTTGTATCTTCCTGGAACTTGGCTAGAGAATACTTGCTTAAGTTTTAACAACTTTTCTGTATGAGGCCACTCTATCCTGAGGCTTGACCAACGACAACTTGAGTTTTAGCAAATATATTGCATGTAAGACTCTGTTTTGAAATATGACCAAAAAGATTTCCTTGACTTTTAACAATTTTGTTGTATGCAGAAATTTTGTCTGAAACTTAGCTAAAGGAAGCTTGTTTGAGTGTTAACAACTTTTGTTTGTATGAGGACACTGTTCTGAGACTTGGCCAATGGGGGACTTACATAAGTTTTAACTTCTTTGTATGTGGAAATGTTGTCCTAAAACATCGCCAGAAAAAACATTTGTTTTAACCAGTTCTTTGTATCTTCCTAAAACTTAGCTAGGGAACACTTGTTTAAGTTTTAACACCTTTTTTGTATGAGGAAATTCTGTTCTGAGACTTGCCCAACGAGAACCTGAGCTTTAGCAAATATATTGCATGTAAGGTTCTGTTTTGTAATATGGCTAAAAAGATTTTCCTGACTTTAACAATTTTGTTGTATGCGGAAATTTTGTCCTGAAATTTAGCTAAAAAAAGCTTGTTTGAGTGTTAACAACTTTTTTGTATGAGGAAACTCTGTTCTGAGACTTGGCCAATGGGGGACTTATTTGAGTTTTACCAACCTCTTTGTATGTGGTAATGTTGTCCTAAAACATGGCCAGAAAAAAAACGTTTGTTTTAACCACTTCTTTGTATCTTCCTGAAACTTAGCTAGAGAACACCTCTTTATGTTTTAACACCTTTTCTGTGTGAAGGAGCTCCATCCTGAGACTTCTTTGAGTTTTAGCAAATATATTGCATGTAAGGTTCTGTTTTGTAATATGGCCAAAAAGATTTTCTTGACTTTTAACAATTTTGTTGTATGCGGAAATTTTGTCCTGAAATTGCGCTGAAAAAAGCTTGTTTGAGTGTTAACAACTTTTTTGTATGAGGAAACTCTGTTCTGAGAGTTGGCCAATGGGGGACTT
>NW_019215973.1:0-3357 GCF_002532875.2 Varroa jacobsoni | reverse complement strand
CTACTGCGTTGAGTGGACAAATTGCCAAACCTGTGGTAAACCACTCTCGTGCCCATTCGTCACCAGCTTCACTCGAACAGACCTACCGGTCCGCCCCGCAACAACCTACACATGCCAGGTGAGTTTCGCTGCTGACGATGGCCCAAACTGATTGCAGAAGTCGCATGCGCATCGTATTGAAAAATATATATGATAACGAGAGCTTTAGGTATTTGGGTTGGTCTCGTAACTCACCCGGGAAAAAGGGTCTGGATTATTGAGAGATCGGTGCGCCCATACAGAGAGTCTAGCCAGAGTACCCAGTCACACCCAGTTGGTTTCAGAGCTGCTATAGCTGAACAGCAAAAACATAAATATACAATCTTATCCAGTGTTATTCAACGAAGGAAATAAATGCTTATATGCGAAAACAAGTTTAAAAGATATAAAGCGACATCGTAGGACACTGGGTAGTCTATTTGCTGCCGTTCATGCTACTGCTGCTACCATTATGACGTTGCTGAGTAGTCAGAAGAAATGAGATCGATACCCAGCCAGAAGTGTCCGTTGGTGGCCAGAATGGTGCTTTATAACACAGCATCAACTAACTGCTAAACTACAGACATACCAAAAAAGGGGGTACGAAAGGCGTATACGACAGGACAGATTCTCGTACCAATCTGTGGTTCCTTTTCTCTCAATATATCCGCCATGCACCGCACGCATCGCTCTCGATCAAAAATTCTTTCGAGCGACGGTGTGGGCGAGCGTACTATAATTGACGTCTACATAGAAAAGGTGATCTCGCGCCACAATATGGTGTATCTCTAATGAACAAAGCAAACAACAGTTCAATGGCAACACGAATGATAAAAACAATCCGAGCGAGCCAAACAATCCATTTGATTACATACACTATGCTGCATTACGCCATATGGACAATAAGATGTATCACTGCAACAGGCATAGAACATAACAACGCAACCTGACTAGCATATGGGAACAGTGAAGAAATATTCTCCGGTGTTCAATAAACACCATTCATAATGAACTGAAGACAAAGGCGGCACATGAAGCTAACCGCCGAAGAAAGCTGTACGAAGATGAATAATAACGTTATATATATTCTAAATAAATATATAAATCGCATACTATATATAAATAGACACATACACATAACGTGAGCGGTATTATTGTTACTACCGTCATAACGTACACCAGTAGCTGAAACAGCACATAATGCAATGAGTCACGCTTATTTCCAGGTAGTGATGACTAATTAACTAACGCTGACCATGTACTAAACATGTAATAATGATGGACAAAAAATCGGTCAATCGACCGCACCATGTTCTGGCATGTAAAGGGGTTTCAGACAAAATGAGCTTTGCGAAATACATGACCCATAGCCGCTGCCGAAACATCCTACCGGAAATCATTAGAAGGATCTTAAAAGGAATGATGGGGTCATGTCCAATATAAAAGTGTGCCGTACATTTCAGTTTTGTATCCATCGCGGATTCAAGTCCGGTGATCCCCTGGTTATGGCTACGTGCCTCACAAAGTGAGCTTAGGATCTTCAACCTGAAATTGAACGTCAAGGCCGGCAAAAAATTTGGATAGGGCCCGGCCGTCAACATATTTGCGAAAACGAAAAGAATAAACACACTTGCAAAGACAAGGAACTTCGGAGACGGGACATTATATATATATATTATATATATATATATATATAGCAATAGCCTTTAATAGTAGCGAAGCAACGAGCGGCGTCTTGACAAATATGTATATAAAGAGATCTATGGTGGAGACGGCAAGGCGTTCGGTTTGCGTCGTGCCGCGTTGGGTAGCTATTATTTTCGGCCTCTTAATTTACATGTAAATATCGAACGGAATCAACAATAACCACACCAGCAAAAACAATAAAATGGGGAAAACGCAGTAGCTTTGATGTAGCCGAACAGACATGGTAGGCGATCAGCGCGGCATATCTATATATATACATTTCGTTGTTCCACGAGATCAGTGTATAGAGATACGATAAACAAGACGGATAGATGATTATTTTTAAATTTTGTTGTTCATGTTGTGTATTTAGTTCGAAAATTGTTTTCCTAGATTTAATATTGTTATCCTTTCACGGAGCCAATACCAAGAGATAACCATGATTACAGCGTAGTGATCTAGCAATAAAACTCTGCAATATATTTTTCCATTGGAAAAACTCTAGCAAAATAATTGAAATAGGCTATTAAGTATGAACTAGGAACAAAATTCATTGGTATTTTTGTGTTGCAGCATACAAACACTCATTAAGCGAAAGTTCCGACAATACACTGACAAAACGAGACGGCCGATTTGGCGCCGGTGGAAAGGCCTCATTACAAATTGGCAAAGTCAAACAGAGTCAAAATGCAAATATCCCGCGGGGGAGCGGTAATTGACCTACTGCGCTAAGGCTCAAATGTTTACATCGCATTATGTGAAAGAAGTGAGCCTTGCTAAGTTCTTCGTGATAGGACTTCGAAAGAAAATCAGAAGGGAAGCTTCAAGCGGGAACGTTAGGCTCGCGCCAATCATTTTGGGAACAGTACTACTAATCCATCATCGTGCCAGAATCCACCCTAGAAAGCATTAGAAGTAAAACTTAATTTCTCTTTGGTTGACTATATCTAGATGCCCTTGGACTAGTTGCAGAAGCTTACTTCCAGTGGCAAAGCAGGGCTACATTTCACGCTGCTCGACTGAATGTTAATTTCTGCGGATCAACAATTTTTCATCGGTTTTGACCGTTGCTCCTGCGCACTCGAATAAGCCATTGTAAGCTTGACGAAAAATTGAACGCTTTTGAAATTTCGATGACGTATTGGTTGCGTAAGCACTTAGTCTTAGATCGGCAAAAGCTAAGAGAACATACCATTTATACAGAAAAAAAACAGATACATAAAATGCCTTAAATACTGACTGGACACGTTACATAGCGTGGCTTAAGAGAAATCGAGAGGCGGGGCAAGGACAGGCAAATATTTGGATGGAAGAAAACAGTAGTTTCACTGCTAGGATCAGACCCAACACCCAAATACCGCAGCAGAAGCCTCTCTTTCGGGCACCATAATCTTCCTTTCCCTCGCGATGCCAGGTACCCGATAGGACTATTCCATCTTCTGTAAATAGCGCGCCGCGATGGCTTAACACCACTTGAGAACCATCCAATAATAAACTAGCGTGACGACTGATGCAGAATATATATATATATATATATATATATAAAGATACATGCAGGCACAGTTATATATATATATATATATAAACATATTAGAGAGGCTCTCTTGACTATTGTTAATTAATTTATAATGAAGTAATAGAAACGATCTATAT
>NW_019215972.1:0-3373 GCF_002532875.2 Varroa jacobsoni | reverse complement strand
TTTATATATATATATATATATATATATATAAACGCATTCACTGCCAAAAGTTATACCAGGCAGCCAAACTATCTTGTCAGCAGTTTAGATTAGTGAAGTAAAAACAGCACCGTAACGTACAAGCTATTAGGTACACTGCTAAACCGATGTCGTTATTTTCACGGGTTGCTCTCTGTCCGACATCAGTTCACTGAAGCTTATTTTCAATGGGTATAGGCTTTTATCAGAACGAAAAAATGCTCATTGGTAACTGTTGTCGTGGGGTGCCATTAACTAATATCGTCCATATCATTGCTCTCTCTCTCTCTCTCTCTCGGGAAAACACCAGCATCCCGTCATATCGATTCACATTTGGCCTTACAGACAACAACAATTGACAAGCTATTTGGAACTTAGCTTACTGTGTTCATCAAGCAGCCAATGGTCACGCATACAAAAGCTCCACTGTAATCTTTTACGGGCATTTTGCAGGTGTTATAATTACGCCGGACATAAAGCACGTAGTTGCCGTCACGTCACTCTATTTTCAGGTGCAATTCTATTCGGTATCGAGCAGCACTAGGGCAATTCTGGTCTAGGGCAATTCCACAGTCGATCCAGCCTTGATGACGGCATATCGCCCCGGACACTTACTCGGCTCGTGCATGAAAAGCTGAAAAGTCGCTATTTCATTCTGCTTCAAAATACGAGTATTATTACGACGACTAGTAATACTCATTGAAATAGCACAGATAATGACGAGGCCAATAGTAACATAGCAAAACATTCAATGCCATTGTAGTAAACTCTTCAATAAGACACATTGATCGTCGATATTCTTTTGGAGAAATAAACGATTTGAAAGCGGAATACTTCAAATCGAGTGTAGCTTCGGGTGGCAGGCCATAGCGTTAAACCTAGCAAACAGCCGCAAGGGAACAAAGAAGTTTTTGCCCGTGACGATTTGTCACGCACCCATTACACGCGAAAACGGGAAGAGCAACGACAGCAGCACATAATAACAGTGGCAACCGTACTAATCTCAAAAACAGAGCTAAATGGCAAAATAGTTCAAACGATAAGTATAATAAAAAGAACTTCAAACATAATAGATATGTTTTTCTACTTACTTATTACTATATATTATTATTGCTATTTAGTGGGTTAGGCCATATATAAGGTACGTGTCGGAGTAGATTTATGGCTAATCAGCCGGCTTATTAGATGATCATCTTGCCATTTCCCGCTTGGTAGCTTTGGCTATCATCATTATCAGCCATAAAACGATCCGACAGATTAGCGATAAGCCTTCAGCTTGTAAGGTCTGTAGTTGACAACGCCGTAGTTTTAGAACAATGCTGATAAATACGGTAAACAGAACTTCCTGCACGCGGCAAATGGCACTATAAAGTTATTATAGTGAGAAAAAAGAATGTAGCTTCGCCAAGACCGGTGCTTCTACTTGCTTGGTCGTACTTCGTATTTTCGTGAAACTTAATTGTTTTCATGAAGCAAGGAATGGATGTTTTTCTCTTTTCTGTGTGTTGCTGACAAACATCTTCGGGAGTTATTGATTATGTGAAGTTGTACTCTTCGAATTGTTTCTAACTATATGTCCAAATGTGACAATCAATTGTAAAGCTGATAACCTGCTCATGGGTTGCCAAAAAACCGAACTTCGCTTTCGCTTTTGCTTTTGTGTGTCTGCCATTTGCCAGCGCACAGAATAGGTGCTTCATCCAAAGAACGGTTTAGTGTGCCTATGCCGCATAGAGGAGGTACCTGAGGAACGGCTGGGCCCACACAGCGACCAGCCGCACCGTTCACACACCTAAGGTTTCATACAAAAACGCGCAGTCCTCAAGCGCTGAATGTCTCATTGTTTATTCCCAATAATAGCCAGGGTTCGAAGCGTTTTCGGCGTCATATTATGACTCTGAGTTATGAAGTTTTGATATAATACATGAACTGAATAATTGCTCTATCTTTGCCAAGCTGATATTTGCCTGTCAACTGAGCTAAAATATTCTAGTCGTAGCACCAATATCAAGATGTACATTTTTGAGACGTTACCGTGAGATACAGAAGTGAAGTAAACGTCAGGGAAGAACGTTTGGCTGGACCCTCGTGAATTCTAATGAAATACAGACCGAGCCGTCGACTCAAAGCACTCTCATAATAATACTTGAAATACTCATCCTGATCGTGGTCATTTGTCACAAATCCAAGTGACAATATTCGTCGGGACTGATTTTACTCATTGACCCACCGCAGCCAATTTACTGATGTGCGTCACGAGCAACGTCCATTTGGCCTATAGACCTCAAATTTACGTCGCCAGGTTGACAAGGCACAGCTGTACAGGGTTCGAAATACTTAATACTTATTTTGTCGCGGAAGCAGTTCGGCGTTTTTGTTACCCTATACTATTTTCGCCATAAGCCATAAAAAAGCCTCAATTTACTACTTTGGTTACAGGTATAGTATGGTCTGTGGTAAGACCACAGATGGGCCTTCGTTTCGTCCATTCAACTACCTGTTCCGCCAACAGAAAATCACCTCGTCATAATTCTCATCTTCACTCAGCACCATCATAGCCAGTCATCGGCTATTGCTAGAGTGTGGACATAATATGGGCAGTGAACGGAGCTGTTGACGACAAGCAGGTCTGTCAGTCATCACCGTCGTCAGTAGCAGCGGCAGGTAAAATTAACTCTACGTATAGTATGTAGTTACCGGGAAATGACGACAGATCCAAACGCATAATCAGCTGAGTATAATAATGCAATGGTTGTACTGGTCAGAGCTATTAGCTACATACGGTTCCGTGCTATAAAAACGCTTACCATTATGTTTGACTGCTGTTGGTTGGAACTTCTACCTTTAGTTATTCATCTATAACGTCGTTTGTTTCAATAACTTTTGCGAAAATGTACGTAGTTATAGTTATAGTGCTATAGAAAATAAGAATTTTAAGTTTTATGTATGGCGATCCCGTTTCAGACGCCGTTACTACATAGACTAATAATAGTACGATGCGATACAAAAGCGTATAAAAAGTTTGAAAAAGAGAAATATATATATACACCTAGGTCCTCGGATATACTTTGGATAGTTTATCTAATCTAATATACATAGTGGAAATGAATATAAATGAACAAAAAAAAAACTAACGACTCGTTAAGTCCAGCTATTGATAATTTTCTAAACATTATTAGTGTTAACCTGGCTCCAGTTCATTGAACGATAGCAGTTAACATAGAAACGGGTTTCATCAAGCGACCTGCTTTTGCCGATCGCATCGGTTAACAAACATGCTCGACGTTTACTTAAAATACGAAAGTCGCTGGAACTGACTGAGATGGAAAACCACAGCACTAAGTAAAGACGCATA
>NW_019215971.1:0-3377 GCF_002532875.2 Varroa jacobsoni | reverse complement strand
CCGCCACGAAATTTTAAAGGCCTTCAATGAAGAAAACGAACAAACTTTAGAATTAGGTGTTGATGTTAATGTGGATATAATCGATAATAATAAAGCCAATATCATCGCTTTAACAGATTCTAAAAAGGTGAGCGGGGGAGTGGAAGTCAGTTTTGCACGTCAATTCAACACCCCAGAAGCTCGCCTTTCAAAAAATATTGTTCGAACTTGGGAATCTGTTGAAGTAGTAGTTGATAACATCGACCGTTTGCAAGATTTAGACTTTAAACTTTCGAATAATCTTGTCATTTATCACAAAACAAGCACAGGTTTAATTGTCCGTGCTTTGGGAGTTTTTGGGACTGGTCGAATTACAATAACAGCAAAAAACGCTGCAATGCCAAAAATTTTAGAATTTACGATTGCCAAAATTGGGGATAGAGCCGACCTTAACGGTTTATTTGAAGATTTCTGGTTTGAAGATGTAAACAGAGCTAGAGATTTTAGAGATGTCATGGATAAAGCGGCAATTGAACAACAAATCAAAAATCATTTAGGATCGGCAGATTTAGAAGCTGATGGACTTTACTTACACGAGTGGTCACCAACTAGTGTGCAAATTAAAGCGGAAGATAGTTCAAAGTTTTATTATGGATACTGAACGATTAAATGAAATTTGAAACTCTTGGAATTATGAGGAACTCCTAATTCAAGTTCTCAAAACAACTTGATTCGCGATGGCTTAAAGGGTTACTTCGCCATTAGTAGTGAAGACAACAAAAATATTGAATTTTTTGATGCAGCTAAATTCTTAGATCCAGAAAATAAAGATAAAAATAATGTTCTTTTAAATGGAGTGAGCAATTTCCTTGATTTAAAACTAATTAAGGGCAAAGAAACAAAAGATACCCAAATTAATGGTCAATTATTCACTAAGGATTTGAATGAAAGACTCCAACGTACGAACTTAGATGATGCAATTTTATTGACAATTAGTTCTCCTCGTTCTCAAGGAATTGCCACCAATTTACAATATGTGAGACAATTTAACGAATCAGCAAATAATTGAATTTCCTTGAAAGGCGAAAAGCAAAGCTTTTTAATTAATGAAAGCGGAAGAATTAGCAACCTTTCTCAAAACTAAAAAACAAGCGTTCTTCAGAACGCTTGTTTTTTAGATGAATTAAAAATATTGTAGAATTATCTTGGTTGTTAAAGATTAGAAAATAGAGGAACTAATAGTGGAGCAAGCAGGGATTTTTGTTGTTGATAAACCAAAAGGGATTTCGACTAATAAACTAATTCAACAAATCAAACACCAGTTTGGGTTACAAAAAGTGGGTCATGCAGGCACCTTAGACCCTTTAGCTAGTGGGGTTGTGCTTTGTTTGGTCAATCAAGGAACCAAGCTTAGTGATTATTTGTTAAATGATGATAAGCAATACCAAGTGACCATGACCCTTTTTCAAGCAACAACAACCTATGATGCGGAAGGTGAGGTTGTCGAAAGCCAAACCCCGTTTCACCTTAATCAAGAAACTATCAATGAGGTCTTTACCAAGTACAATGGTTTAACCTACCAACAAACCCCTCCACTGTATTCAGCGATTAAACTAAGAGGAAAAAAACTTTACGAATACGCCCGCCAAAACCAACCAGTGACAATCACCCCTCGACCAGTAACTATTAAAAAACTAACCTTACTTGGTTTTACAGACCAAACCATTACTTTTGAAGTGTGTTGTTCAAAAGGAACATATATTCGTAGTTTGGTTGTTGATCTTGCACGTGAATTAAACACCATCGCTTATGTAAGTACACTTCGTAGAACGAGTTCTGGTTATTTTCATTTGCACCAAGCTAAAACCTTAGAAAACTTAAACATGAATGATTTATTATCAGTGCGTGAAACCTTAACTCTTGCGCACCAACCGATAATAACCTTCAACCCCATCATAGCGGTGTTGAAAGGTCAAAAAATTCTTTTATCAGAAACCACTCCAAATCAAGTGTTTATTGCTGATGATCAAGGGAGGGTTGTTGCTTGTTATATCCGCCAAAAAGATAACCTTTTCCGCTGTAAACGTGGAGGGTTGGAAGCTTAAGAAAGGAAATCATGCAGATTATCCAAGATGAAATTCAAAACATTAAAAAAATCCTTCCTTTAAACTCAAGTGTGGTTGTGATTGGCTGTTTTGATGGTTTTCACCGTTACCACCAAAAAATTTTAGCCAAGGCTCAAAAACTAGCCAAGATTCACCGTTTGAACCTTGTGTTTGTGACTTTTGACCAAAAAATTATTAATTTTTTTCAAAATAATGTTCAAGATTTGATTTCTAACCAAACTAAAACAAGTTATTTAGAACAAAATTACGACTTTGATTACTATGTGGAACTCAAAGTTACAAAACCACTCATTAACACGAAAAAAGAGGCTTTTTTACAGTGGTTAGCCAGAAATTTGGGAGTGAAAATGGTGGTCGAAGGACAAGATTTTTCGTTTGGTGTGCAATCAACGGGCACCATTCAAGATTTAATTGATTATTTTGGAAAAACTAATGTTGCTGTCATCAAACGCCATAATACAATTTCTTCAACTAAAATTCGTACCTTTTTAGAAAAAGGCAAGGTTCAAAAAGTGAATGCCCTTTTAAAAAGAAACCTTGAAATTGAATTACAATTAGACCAAGATGGCATTTGAAATTTAGTCTACCCTAAAGTTAACTTCAAGCCAGGTGCATACCAGATTATTGATGCGAAAAATCAAATTTGGGCACTTGAAATTAACCAACAACGAAGAATTCACTTTTTAGAAAACCAAAATTTTCCAAGTTTTTCTCCTGGAACTTACAACTTTTACCTCCGCAGTTTTTTAGACTAATTTGCTTCACTAACTTATGACTTTGGATTGTTAAATTTTGGTCATTTTTCGGGCTTTTCTGCAAAACCGGCCCCAGTAGCAAAATCTTGATGTTCGGTCACTTTTTTAACATCTCACCCCGAAAGATTTTGGTTAAAATTGGCAGCATTTTTAAACATTGCCTCCATATTTAAAACATTTGAAGTGTTCCAGTTTCCAATATCTTGGTTAAAGTTTAAAGCGCCAAAGAACATTCTAGACATATTAGTCACTGTTTTAGTTTTTTCACCTCAATTTAAGATTTTACCTTTGTTGTTGAAGTTGGCGGCCCCACCAAACATCCAAACCATATTTGCAACCTTGGAAACCTCCCAACCAGAAACATCTTGATTGAATTTTTAGCACTAGCAAACATTCGTTCCATACTAGTGGCTTTTGCCACATCCCAACTGGAAATGTCGTGGTTAAAACTTTCAGCACCAAGAAACATTCTACTAAAATCTCGAACATTTGAAGTATTCCAGTTTCCAACATCTTG
>NW_019215970.1:0-3394 GCF_002532875.2 Varroa jacobsoni | reverse complement strand
CTTCACGATGACCGGCGGCGTGCTGGTGCCAGATCGGCCAGCGGATCACGTCGGCGGCCTGGTGTCGCAGTTGGACGAGCAGCGAGCGGACGAGCTGCTGCTGGCTGGCTACAAGTCGCTGCAGCGAATGGGCATCGCGCCAACCGACGCGAAGAACTCGCCCGACTTCCTGCCCAAGCAGATGGCAGCCAAGAGCTTGGGGGCCGGCTACAGCGTGTCCGAGCTGACCCGGGCGATGAACCGGCTGATGAGCCGCGGCGTGTTCGCCCGTGGCGTCGTCGGCCACTACTCGAACCGGAACCCGAAGCAGGGTCTGGTTCTCCAGACAAAGGAGGTTGCGTGATGCACCAAGCACCCGCACCAAGTCTGCACAAAGCTCGCACCAAGCCGCACAAAGCCTTGCACACAACCTCTCCCCCCCACGGAGTGGGGGGAGATGGTGTGCAGTGTGTGCAGGTGCGCGGAGTCATCAAGTCATGAGCGCATCAGCACCAGCACTCGTTCAGTCCTGGCGCGTTGGCAGCCGCACCGCCACGCTGTCCGTCTCGCAGCCCGATGGCAACGGCCAGCGCGCCGCCGTCATCGAGTGGTCGCCAGACCAGCCTCAGCGGCTGACCAAGGCGCAGTTCAAGCAGTACCGCCGCGGCCGGAATGCCGCGATCCAAGCGCTGGGGCTCACCACCCTGGTGATCGAAATCTGACCCAAAGGAGAACCCATGTCGATCCACATCGCACAACAAGTCTCGAAGGCTTTTCAGGCCTGCAACGTCGCCACGCAGGACACGCCCGGCGACGCCGCGAACGGCACGACGGCCGCAACCTGGGCGCCCGTCGCGGCCGAAATCGCGCGCCACGTAGGCGGCAGCGCCACTCGGGCGGACAAGTTGGCCGCGTACACGCAGGTTGTGGCCGACCTTCGCCGCGCTCGTGCCGAGATCCCGACCAGCCGGAAGCTGGGCCCGTCTGAGCGTTCGGCGTTCGCCGCCTTCGTCCAGCTGCTGCTCAACACCTACGAGCCGCTGCTGGCCAGCACCTGACCCCCAACCAACCCAAGGAACCAACCCATGCGATTCCAGAACCTCACCCTCGACCGCGAAGAGCGCGTCACCCATACCTTCGCTATTCCTGGCGGCCGGCTCATCACCGCAGAACTGCACGTGCCCGCAATCGTGTTCAGCACCGCGTCCGACGCTGTCGAGGACACGCTGCAGCTGGTGGTTGAAGTGCGTGCGCATCCTGACGGCGAGTTCGAACAGGTCGCTGCCACGGCGGTCTTGCTTCAGAAGGCCGAAGGCATCGCCAAGGTCGACGTGCCGACGCCGGAGGAGCCGGTACCCGCTGGCGAACGCCCGCCCGTCGGCCGGCTGCGCCTGATCCACACCGGGACGATGCAGCCGCGCTACGAGATCAACCTGCAAGGCCTGTAGCCAGGGGAACAGCATGCTTGACGACCTCTTTTACGAAGACAACCTTCGAGCGGCGAAAGACTTGGCGCAACGCCCGCCCCGGGTCAGCCAGCCTGAGCCGGCGTTCTCTGCATGGGGCCTAGTTGCCCGAGGACCCGCGAAAGGCGGCGTCGCGGGCGTTTCCCAGTTGATCGCGTTTCAGTCGGACGTGCTCGGCGCCTTCGGCGGCATCTCGGTGGCCAGCGGCCTGGGCGACCCCATGCTGGCCGACCGTGGCGCCGTGCTGAAGGAGCAGGAACGCATCCAGAAAGAAGGTCTGAGCTTCAGCAGCCCGGCCGGCGACGACCTGCGAGGCTTTGCACGCTTCCTGACGCCCGACCCCGAGACGGCGCACATCTCTGAGCGCATCGTTTTTGATGCGGCGCGTGTGATGACCAAAGCCGTCGGCTACGTTGTTTCCACGGGCGGCGCGCCAGGTGCCCTGTTGACGGGCGCTGACGAGGGGATGACTGCGGCCGACCAGCTGAAGCAGCAGGGCGTCGACCTTCGAACGCGATCGGCCGTCGGCGCCGTTGTCGGCGGCGTTACGGCCCTCGGCGTCGGGCTGCCTGTCTCGGGGTCTACGGTAGCGAGCACAGTTGGTCTCGGTGCCGTCGGCGGTCCGCTGTCCTTCATGGCCCAACAGCAGACCGTGCGCTCGATCCTCCAGGCGCAGGACTACACCAAGCTGGCCGAGCAATACGACCCCCTTGATCCGGTCGGCCTGGCCGTCTCGACGCTGATCCCGGCCGGCTTCGGTGCGTGGGGGCTGCGTTCGGCGCGTGCGCGGGCTGCAACTGAGGCGAAGGCAGCCGCCTAGGCGAGGACGGACGCAGCCGCTGCCGCAGAGGTCGAGGCTATGCGCACCGGCCCGCGGCCGAGCGGCGAGACCCCGGTAGCGCGCGCGGTACGCGAGGTCACACAAGATCAGGTCGACGCTGCCCGGGTGTGGCAACTATCCGAGCAGCGCCGGGGCACGAACCCCTTCAGGGCCGACGACTGGCGCGCTCACGATCAACACGAGGAGGCGCTGAGCCGCGCGATGGATCAGATCGCAGCCGGCGAGCGCGTGACAGTCGGCCACCTACTGCCGGAGCTGCAGACAAGCCCGAGACGCTGGCGCTGGCGCGCGAGCTGAGCGCGCTGCAGGCCGAGCGCGAGGCGCTGTTGCCAGTTGCCGCCGACCTTGCCGAGCGCGGCGCTATCCGCGAGGTTCGGCAGGAGATGGCGCAGATGGAGCAACAGCGCCCCGACACGAGCGAGGCTGCGGCCCGTGCGCTGGCCAAGACGATCCAGGAGGCGGAAGGCATCGGCTACCGCCCGGCACTGTCCAGGGCGAAGGATCAGATCGCCGGCCAGATGAGCGACTTCAACGCCCGGCTTCAGCGACTGCAGGACTCCATCGACAGCAATGCCAAGGCCCAGCAGGCGACGCAGCGCGTCGGGGAGATTGATCAGCGCGTGAAGGCCCTTGAAGCCCAGGCTGGCCCGGATGCGGCGCTTCCCCTCTTTGCTGATCGCCTAGCAGCAGCAGGTCGCGCCACCGAGGCCCTGCAGACTGCCCCCATCGAGGCGTCAAGCGCGGCCGGGCCGCTGCTCGCTCCGACGCGAGCACCATGGGCAGGCCGGGAGCCAGCGACGGCATCAACTGCGGCTGGCGATCCAGCGCGACGCTCCGCGGCAAGCGCTGCGCCGCTGGATGCTGCGGCAGCCACCGCACGATTCGAGCAGGTGAGGGTACAGATGCCCGATCTGATGGTGCAGCTCGACGGCATGGACGCGCCGATGCGTGTGGACGACCTGCTGGCCGCGATCAAGGCCGAGGCCGACGACATGCTGGCCGACGGCGAGCATTACCAGCAACTCGCGCTTTGCGCGCTGAGCCATGCGTGACGGCGCTTGCTCGATGAGCGACAAGGTGAGCCGATGACACCGGACCAAATGCGCGC
>NW_019215969.1:0-3401 GCF_002532875.2 Varroa jacobsoni | reverse complement strand
GCACCTCATCTGGCATAACTATCCTATGGAAACGGACAACTATATTTTTACATGGAAGAAAACCAAATGACAAAGAAGCGAACTTATTTTTTTCTTATTTCAAATGTTCCCTACACGTTTTCAGTGATGATCCGTCTGTCCGTTTTCGTCAGAATTGCTCCCTAGCAGGGATCGTTCCTCAAGTTCGGCCAGTGACGCGAATCTGCACAGTGACACGCACCGACAACGGGTCCATTCAGTACCGCTAGCGAGATACCTAGTTCCTTTTGGGGCTAATAATTATGTAACTAACAGCAGTCGATAGCGTCATTAGTTTTCCATTTCGCTTGCCCTCATCGCCCTTTTCTGTTGACCGCTGTGTTTTCGACTTCTCCCTGCTAGCGTTAGGCAATCCGCTGACTGGAGATTGGCCACGCACGAAAATAACATCAATCAGAACGACAACAACAGTGTCGACAGCTGCAGCCCCACTAATCATGAGAGTAATCTATTCTGGCTGTTTCTACGTTGTAACATCATTTTCGCCTGGCTTTTCCCCGTCTTCATCCTCGATGTTCATCCTCCTGTACAAAAGAATACATATAGAAACAATTTAGCCATGCAGCGAGACCGCACACATGGGACGCACATTTCATATACGTTCCATGAATGATGGGGAATAGGTTTTTTTCTCGTTCTTATAGCAGCAGAATGCCCTGGAAGAAGCACGGATCGTTGTGTTTTCTAACAACCACAACAACAACAGCACCACCACCACCACCACGAGGTCAGCTAACGGGAATGACGCGGTTGTAGCATTACGGCGGCATTTTTTGACTGGCTCACGTTCATCGTCATCCGTATCTAGCTACATATGATACGACGCACGCACACACGCAATGTGGATCGATGAGATAGGACGCAATTGTAATAGAATCTAGCCATCGTCAATAAGTCTCAACCCGACCCTTTCTCGTCGCGTCGATTTAGCTGCTTGTCTGACGCGGGCGTTGCCACCACTAAAGCGTCACTAACAATGTCGACTTAATACGTAACTGTTGACAGATCGCATTCTCTCGCTGGTTGGCAATGCTTCGCTGGCGTCAGCTGACGCTACTGACTGGCTATTCGTCGAATTTCCGACGTGAGCAATGGCGGCAAACGTTAACACTAATATCTGGTCTAACTAATATCATTAATATATAGTTCGCATTAGTCGTGGCGGCAACAGAAAAAGGAATTAGATAAATATAACTACATTTGCCGTTATATATAGTATCATTAATCAGCTTAGAGAAATACTTCGCACAGGTGCGGGGACACCGCGATCGCGATATTGATAGAGAAACGTGGCTCGTAAAAGGAAAACATGTTTTTGAGTTGGGCGCTTATCTTCACAGTTGCCCCAGAAGGCTGGTAAACTTGACGACCGTGTTTTTTTTCAGAAAACAGGACCAACCACCTTGAAGTACCAGTCTTTGAATCTATTAAGTCGCAAGTTCTTGTTCAGTATACGGTACACTTGGCGCATGTGGCTGAAATAAAATCGAGCAAAACTACAATAAAACATTTAACTACATTTAGTGATCATAGGATTAATGGCATTTGGAAGATCTCTGTTATTTCTCCAGGGTCATACTTGTATATCGATAGAGTCACTGGCTATCGTTTAGACAAAAAGTCATTCGCGCTTTATTATCACAGTCCGTACAACACTTCGTTACCACTAAGCCCACGGGAGCATCTTCTCTTATTAGCTTTTTTTGCCAGAAAGCTAATAGGTACAAGGCAACTTTTCGTCGAGGGCTTTTTGACCCTGAATCGGACGGTTTTTGCGCGATTTCTTGCACCTAATCTTCGATAAGATCGTCGGTTGTTAGATTGAAATGATTTTTGCCACCATCTCACAGCTATCTCGTTACCTATTCATGTCTCCATCCCATCTATCAACCGTCTAGTCAGCCTGCGGTATTGATTTCGTATCAGTGACAAGTAATTAACAGAATGACAAAGTGTAAACCAATTGTGCTTTGATTGTGATGCGTTGCCAACAGCGTCCACGAACGCCTATCTCCCAGCGTCTGCTGTCACCATGACTACAACCGTATTGATGTATGATGACAATGCCCCTACAGCCACTCGGCATTACGTGACGCCAGTTAGAACGAAGAGCTGAAATGCTGTGCATGCAAGCTGGGTGCATCGCTTATGGAGACGAAAAATTAAGATAACCAAAAAGGCCCTGCCTATGAATCAGCTCGCCGGTGGATGCGTAGGAAGGGAGGGAGGCGGGGGTCATTCGCATAACACTTCCTTTCGCTTATGATACATAATATGACAATAACAAAAAAACTATGTGAGGGTCCGATAGAGAAAGGCCCGCCAACGAAACAGCATTTGCAATGAGAAACAGACACGAAACACAAGGAAAAAACAAAGACAAGGAAAACGTAGCTAATGTTTGGCAGCTGCCACTTTTTTGTTGTTATTGTTGCCGCTGTCAGGACCGTTGCTGGCTTTTGTTGTTGGCTATTGGCCGTTGTTGTTCTTGTCGTTATTATTGTTGGCGCGACAGTATCGCGTTCGCCTCAGATGACGATACGTCGCCGTCTGCGCCGCGCGTTTATCGAAATACCGCTTCGTAGCTCCCCAGAAACAGCCAGCAACTGCGCAGCACAGACCAACTTTAAAAACGCGCAGATTCCACGGTTGTTCGACTAGGACGTTACAGCATGGCGCTAAACTAGCGTTAACAGCAGCGATGGTGTAACGAACGAACGAACAAACGCAGCAATCAGCAGCGGCAATAGCCGTGGGCCTACATTCGCAGCTGGAACCAAGTGTGTTGACCTAGACGATAGCTAGTGCTGTTGCCGATGATGATGACGACGACGACTGCACGGTAACCACCGCGGGGATGTTGGGCGCTCTTTCGCAGCAACAGCAGCAGCAGCAGAGAGAGTCCGCGTCAACCGTCATTGTCGTCAACGGCCAACAGATAACACACCAGTGCGCAGGCATTTATGCAAAAGTTTGTGTATATGTGCCTATAGTTAACAGACATAGAACACTTACAGCGGAGACCATAACATGGAAGCGGATGCTATTTCCAGCTTTTTTCTTGATTCTGCCAGAAGAAAAGAGCGACGACGACGACGACACTAATAATAATAATAATAACAATAATAACACAACGGAAAACCAGGCTAACGGCTATTATTTTTGGTACGGTTGCAACG
This sequence comes from Varroa jacobsoni, assembly GCF_002532875.2. Classification (NCBI taxonomy): domain Eukaryota; kingdom Metazoa; phylum Arthropoda; class Arachnida; order Mesostigmata; family Varroidae; genus Varroa; species Varroa jacobsoni. The sequence goes on along the minus strand of NW_019215969.1, from coordinate 183 downwards.
GGCGATGAGTTCTTGCAGCCGGCCAGTTTCTCCAATAAAAGGCGAAGCGAAAAAAATAAAACAACAAGGAGAGATAAAGGAGAAAGGATAAGTTAAAGGAGTAGTTTATTTCACATGTTTCGTAAATCGTCATATCAGCCGTTCGTAAAAGGCTTTCCTTGTTGATATGGTATCCTTTTATCC
>NW_019215968.1:0-3425 GCF_002532875.2 Varroa jacobsoni | reverse complement strand
GAGTATAATGGGAGCATATATGTATAATAGGGTAAAGTATCCAACTGTATGTTTTTGCTTATGAGTTGTTTCTGTCCAACAAACAAACAGAAATTCGCATATGCTAGATAGATGTACCGTTCTTGACGGTCATATTGATTCAATATAGAGATTTTTCTCTATATTGAATCAATATATTCCTCTGTAGCTTCCATCTTTCAAATATTCCGTTTCAGTTTGCTATGAATTTCTTAGTAACAATCACTGTATGTCAATCCATATTAATTCGTTAAAGCGTTGCTAAGATGCTCTTAGATTTCAACCATTATAATAACCTAAAATGAATGCTACGTAGTTCTCCGTAGAAAAAAAAAACTCCGTAACGTAGAAAATGGCTTTTAGGATCCTTTTAATGAATTGCCAAATAAGCCTTTCAAATTTTGACTTCATGAGCATTGTTCCGGCTTGCCTCCTGGAGATGTTCCTCATCCTCTCTGGAAGCCGCACGAAAATTGATAATAACGTAGACCGACGATTTCGAGACAGGGAACTCATAATCTCACCTTCGTCTCTCTTAAATACACTGGATAATAGCTGATCTTCGAAAACAATGCACTATTTCTTTTTCCTATAACAAGCTTGCAGTTTCGTTTTCGAAATAACCAAGAACAGCGAGTAAGCCCGCTACGACAACCAGCCCGTCAGAGCCCTATCCTATATGTATCTGATTCTTCTTACGAGTGTTGTTGCTTTCAGTCTGTTGCTTGCTTAGTTCTCCCTCACTGGGTATGTGTCCTGATAATTTGCTCAAGAAATATATACATGCTCGTTGAAGTTTTTCTCAGCGATTTTCTTTATTTTGGAAAGAACCAATTTAAATGAGTTAGGTAACAAAGGCGGCCATTTTTCAGCTCCCTCTCTAATCGAATAGTGTCAAACAGACAAGGCTGGCATCCTGAAGTGGTGTGAGGCGCCTACTCACTGAGTACGATGACACATGGTGTGAATTCTAGCCTGACAAACTCAGCACATTTCGATCTGCTGCAAAAGATGACAACTACTCGCTAATAGTCTTTTTTTAAAAAGAAAAAAAAAAAACATTTTTATACGTGCAATTTCGTGATAAAACATTTTCTCCTTAAAACATCCGACCCGAACAAAACTATATCTACGCATACATCGAGGAGAAAGCTCTTGTTTTTGCAGCAACAACAAGTACGAGGTTATTTTCGTTGGAAAAATAGCAAATGAATTGAAGCACGCTATGACAACTGGGCCTTTTATATATCTTTTGGTATAGTCGGAATCCACAATAAATACGGTCGAAACTTTTTCTTCTGTTCGATTCCTTCAAAGTACCCGTATCGATTCTTCATTCTAAGAATGATATAGAGTGCTAAAGCTAACATCTGTGTCGCTCGAAAAAGTTGTATATGTATATATAGACTATCAGCGATAAACATTACCCCCCACGAGCTACTTATGTTTACCTAGAGACACTGTGATATATGTTTCACTTGAGTATTTTAGCTAAGCGCACTGTTTGTATTTACAAATATTTAAATCAGTCAATTAAGAGTGTCATGTTATTAATAACTGATATTTTCACAGTTGGCCTAAAGGACTAAAGAAAGGAGATTAAAAATAAATCGGTAGTGCCTGATGCATGAAGAAAGATCAATTCAAGAATACGACCAGGTATTACGTCCGTATTACTCGTTGAACACCGTAGTCTATATGCTACCTTTGGTTTCATTTTTTTCGTTAACAAAAATATAATCTCCATTATTTTTTTTAAATAATTTTTTAACTAACTGATTATGGCAAACATGTACATGATGTTTTTGGGAGCTTTATAATTTCAGTATGAATGGGGTTCAAAAATAACTCTACACTGCTTTCATTTTCTAAGCCGTTTTCCAATGATTTGCCTAATATAAACCTAACTAGATATAGTATGTGTACAGTGCACAGAAAGGCCTAGAGAAGAGGTTCCGGTTTATACCTACATCGCCTGTCCTGTAACCTACCTGACAGTTAGGATAATACGCAACTTTCCTAGGAGAAACCGATGTGAATCAAAGGTGCGTTTATTAAGCGTTAAAGAACTAGTATTATTAATTTGGGATCCTTCATTTACGTGCATCTGATTTCAAACGCGTCTAGCAGAGCTGAAGAAGATTGTCTGTCCGGTGTGACCATGTCGCTCTCGTCTTCTAACTGTTACTTCATACAGATGGTATATCGAGTAAGTTGGCTATGATCTCTTAAGATATGTTACCATGTAGGCATGAAGAGCAAGAACACTTTTTTTCACAGTGCATTAGTTTGAAATGGGTAGTTCGTTGCTCTTATTTTACCTGATCACGCACCCTAGTATACTATTATGTATGCCGAACATTCGAGTCGACGTTTATTTCCTACAATGACAACATCCGTCGGCTAAAGTTAGTAACTTGTTTATTTCTGAAAAAACTGTCGCCAATGCGCACACTGTTAACGACAGCTAATTGTGAACTGGTTGACCTACCTGGTCATATATTGTACCTATGATCGAGATCTATCACTGAAAGCAAACTAAGATACCGATCTCGTTTATATACGACATTTCAATGCTATAATCGGTTTCACATGTTTCTGTCCCCGGTAGCAAAATTTATGACTGTTTATGACGATTTATGACTGATTTTAATAGTTCATATCTTGAGCCTATGTAGACCTACTGAGATCGATAGGTATGATATTCAGCTTGGCGATTTTTCGTCCAGGCCAAGATCTAGGCATTCAATCAAGCCTGTGGCAAAAGAACATATCAGATATAGGAGGGATTTCGCAACGGGTCATGCAAGAAAATTGTTTTCTAATTTCCAATAGAAGATATATTGTTAGGTTGCCTTTAACCGATAAATCCAACCCACATTCAAGACAGGTCTCAGTTATTTGAGGTAGCAACTGGAACTAGTTATAGTCGATGTCTGGTCGCTTCCAGTTCCGATCTTTTCATGGTATGCGCAAAGACCCTTTATTAACTAATCAACTATGCTAACGTTGCTTCTGACACTGAAAGGCCTAATGAAAGACCGCAGGTGTAAAAGGGGCAATCATCGATGTCGTCATAGAAATGTTTTTATCTTAATGCGCTTCCGGTAAGACACTATTCGCAAATGTATACCTCATGATATTTATTGGTACAATGGCTGCTTAAAACATGTTATATATCTTTTTGAAAAAAATAAAGACAATCTTGATTCTAAGGTTTTGAAAGGTATTTATTATGATGTATGTGTTTTTACGTAAAACACTTTATATGTATATATATATATATACTTAGTCTTCGGAATTTTTTTCAACTGTGCAAAAATATTGCTAAATATATATTTTTGCTATTATTTATATTGCTAACTACATTTGCAAAATTTACACGCGCCAGAACAACATTTCGTAAC
>NW_019215966.1:0-3436 GCF_002532875.2 Varroa jacobsoni | reverse complement strand
AATGTCTCGTCTGCTTCATTGAGGACTAGGAGCGAGAAACTAGTTAAGCGGAAAATTCGTTTCCTATGACAGACCTAATGTCGAACATATACGTGCATGTGGCCGATATGCACAACCGGTTTCAAACGTTCGAAAAATGCCCATTTCAAGACTGGCGCTTTCGCTGTACCTTTAGTACCTTCTTTGGCTGACGCAGTACCTTTAGTAAGGCAATGGACGTCTGCTATTTATCACAAGTTGAGTTCTTTTATGTAGGATTATACTTCCAAAATTTTTCGTAGAAGTTCACAGGTCCTTGTGGCCATATACAAATCACAGTGAAGTGAAACATCGAAAATCGCTCAAGCCAGATAACTTGTATCGGGATAAAGCAGTACAAGTAAGTTAAATACGAAAGCACGGAGAATTCCCAACGGAGACATGATAATAAGTGTTTCATTCAAATTTAAAGAATACAAGCGACAAGGACTAAAGCCATAGTGTTAACCTTCAAATAGACAAGCGAGTGGGCAATCGGGAAGGAAAAGCCAGGAAAACCTGCGAGATCTGCCTAATTTGTCAACATCGCTGTTAATAAAATCTCTATGGTTCTGCAACATTTGCATTTCTTCATAGTGTAGTGCTTGTTATTTCTATTCTATGCGTGTGGTCTAAAATATTGAAAAGGAAAGGTTGCTCGGGCAGTTTTATAAGGTTTCGTAATATATTTATACCGGTATACGGTCAGCCACCACATACTATTCTAATTTAGCCTTAAGTACAGTTTATGTGAACCCAAATTCGCAGCAACCGTTCGACGACTTTAGTTTGTTTCCCCAAAAACCTGTGTTTGTGTCCTGAATCAAAGTTAGGCTTTACTTTGTAAACTCGCGCCGTTAAAATTGTAACCCCATAGGATGGTCGTGTGGACAACTTATACCAAGGCTTACAGCGTCACTCATTGTGCTATTTATTACAGTCACCTGAAGAATCGAGAGTACTCCGTAAGAACAATACTATCGATACGCGTACTAACGATATGCAAGCTATTCACAGAGTTTATCTAAAAGCTTAGGCTTTCTGAACACGAACAAGTGTAGCATGCTATGGACAATGTGCAAAGGCTATTGTCACCGGCGACTCCACATGTATGTCCATGTATGCTCGACACTTTTATCTCTGTATAACTTAATAGTTCGGCACAAAGACTTGTAGGAACAAGGTCGTGCATAAAGCATCGCACGATTTGAATGAAGTAATATGCTTCTGCGCGCACGCAACAGATCAGTCTAAGATCATCTTCTTATGCCATCTATTCGTCATGACCGTACAAGATCGGCTAGTGGAGTCGCGTTCAAAATAGTTGGTTGCGCTCTTCTTCGAATTATACAAGATAGATCCCCTGCTACTCCCCTATGCCAAAATAAAGAAGAGTAAAAACGTATCAGTAGAATTCATTCTTAATCCAGCTATTGGCCTGCGGCAACAGCGAGTCGCGCCAGATGTCCGACGGTTAAAAAATCGATAGTTATCTATTTTCATAACTAATCGAAGTTTTCCAACGAAGTTACCTGGTGATAATGAGCGCTGCGCACCTGATAGGTGGACCTGGGGAAAAAGGGAGATGACTGTTTGAGAGGATGTCCAATCAGCAATGCCTCTCGGTGATCGTTCAAATGCAAGAGTTTGTCGGATCGGCGGTTGGGTTCGACTATTATATATGGGATATGGCCAAATAGAAAGCTTAAACCGACCGAAAACAACATCTAGATGTGGTCGTCTGGCCTATCATTGGCCTGGGAGCCCTTATTGAACTCTTGAATTGGAGGGACGGGCGGAAAGTTATATAGGTGGACAGCGAGGGTCTTCGCTCTTTAATCACATTATTGCTATTCAGGTCGCAGAGCTCCTGTAGCCGCCGGCTTCATTGGGTAGTGAGTCTGAAACAGCTTTATTACGGCACCCATCCATACGACGAGATATTCGAACTCTTCCCTGCGGTTGGATTTGCCACGCTTTCTCAGACCAGTTTGGGTTCGCCTGGCTTTAGTACTGCAGGTATTTTCCTGCTATATTTTCCTAAAACTCCATTAGCTTTTGGTATCACAAGCAACTTCGGGTGAAGGTGTTGTAACTGGTGAATATGTTTCGTTGTCGTACGAGTCATCGATATCTTCGTTTACATATTGAACCAAGGGCCTAAGACAGAGACACCGGGGGGAGTAGTTGTCTACGGGTTAAGGAGTGTCCCTGTACGTGTATTCTTTAAAAGTATACCAGAATGCAATCAGAAAAGAAGTATATGCTTATAAATCACAAACAAGTCGATTTCGTGTCATTATATGGCGTGTTTGCCTTAATCCTTAAAGGACTCAGCTGTTCTCAATTAGGCAAATGAATCAGCTGAAGACTTCCTTATTAAACTAAGTGTGAAGCTGGTTTAAAATATTTTGTCTATGACATTGACGTCAATAAAGGTGGGACGGTCAACAGCTACTTATTTACTACGGGCCTGGCAAAGAGGAAAACGCGGGCCATTTGAAGGAATATTATCCTATGCCGTGTCACTCAAGAATGTCTTAGATTTATGAAAATTATCAGCACTTTGATACTGGCAGTTTACCCAACCACAGAATACGCTAAGCGTTGAATGATCTGAGCTAAATAATGCTAGCTCTCGAGTCCGGAGATCCTTAGTAAAAAAGGTTTTGAGCTGATCGCTTAGGGAAAGAGCACGGGATACGCTCGAAACCGTGATGTTAGAGTGTATCTTGTAAGTGAGCTCATCGCAGTTCGTAAGGCAGAAAGTCATCAATCTTAAACGTGTGTACAAGCTTATATGCTACGCAGCAGAAGGTATATGACGGCCTGTCTACATGTAAGGCATGCCGTTACTAGTAGGATTCGTATAATGCATTCGTCGTCGAGCTGGCGGATCTAGATAAAAAAATGAAATTTACTAAAACCGTTAAACATTGTGACCCTGCTTAAAAAAATGCATTTTTTGGAACTTGTTCTATTGAAATGGCTTAGCACAAAAAAATCAACTAAGGATATATAATTCTAGGCGCACGCTTGGGTATTAAATTCTTGGTCTAAATATCTTTCAGACTGTGTATCGTCACACCTGGTACAAGTTAAATCTGGACACTTGATGCAATTCTTACCAAACGTGCCGAGCGCAAGGTTCGAAGTGTTCGTTTAAGTTACATCTGGATCTATCTGTACTCGTACAAAACTTTAGCTTTGAAGATTGCAGGAGCTAGATAATTTAAAGTGAAGTTACGCTGTGAAAAATGAATTGTTAAAAATGTACCTTATCAACTTTAGTCCGAATAACTTACCGAAAAGGTACAATAGTTTTTGTTTCTAATCAAATTTTTAAGATTACCTTTAAAATCATTTTAACATTATGTAGCTTTCGCGATACTATATTTGCCAAATATTATTCTATATA
>NW_019215965.1:0-3435 GCF_002532875.2 Varroa jacobsoni | reverse complement strand
ATAGATTTCCATTAACTGGCGAATACTGTGTTCAACCTGTGTAGGGATGCAGTTTGATATTTTTATTTCAAAAATAGTTTTGTAGGTTATGTAGAAAACCCCATAGGTAATTGATATCATATCAGGTTTTTTCGCTTTTACTCTCTTAGCAATTAGCTGATCTAGCCATCCGATGTCAAAGGAGTTTTCATGACATCTTTGTGTTTCAAGAAATGTCTGTAGATACTCTACGGTCGTACGAAAATCTCCTCGAATCGATCAACCCTTCATAGCCTCCACCAGATTCCTGCAACAATGATATCTCAAAGAAATGAAATGTTATCGCTATGTTTTTGGCTGAATCGATTAGATAGCTTAAGTAATCGAACTTATTTTGCGGATGCAATTTGTTTGACGACAGGCCATACAGTTACTTCGATAGGATACCTACTTTCTCGCTTTTTCCTGATCTTCTCCCCAAGAAAAGCAATGTCCGAACTGAGAATCGGCAAAGTCATGCAGTCCTCCAGAAGCGCTAACTGAAAAATATCCCCACATTTTTTCGTTACTTCTGAAATTAAGGTCCTTCAAGCCACCTGCCGACAGCTTAAATCCTTCATCTGGGTTCTCAGACGTAACTCTAGCTGCAATCACATGTCCGTTAGGTACTGGTTTATATCTGGGTCAGTCAAAGTTGATCTTTGACGATCTGTTCGGGTCTTCTCTACACAACAATCGGATATCCCTGATTCGAAACAGAGGAATACCCATTGCAATCTGAACTTGACAGGCGGGTAAATTTACGCCGCTTATCATCTCCGTACAAGGATGCTCTACCTGCAGCTTTGAGTTAAGTTCAAGGAAGTAAGATTTTCAATTTTCCTTATACAGGTACTCCACTGTGCCTGCTGACACATAGCCCACCATTTTTGCTAGGCGGACTGCGGCCTTCTCCTTGTTGGTGAATACCTCTTCCTGTAAAATCACACACGGGGCCTCTTCGATAATTTTTTGATGGCGCCTTTGAATTGAACAGTCCTGCGACCGCCTTCCGACGCCTTGATCATAACAGGAAAGCCTATGTGTTGAGCAACTTCGAGGCCAGAATGGACGTCGTCTGCAAGGAAAACGACATTCTATACCTACACCTGTAGACACCATTTATGTAAGAACTAGTGCAAACGAATGACACAGCGTGTGTTTTTCATATCTTAATTCAAAGCTAAAACGGAATAGTCTTATTGGAGTATTACCTTTCTCTTTCGAAGAAAGAAAAGGTTAGTCATCAACCACGTGCTCTATACAAACGAAAACATGCTATACATAGCACACAAAACTATTCGGGAGAATTTGCCCAGCTTCCAAGCGGCCCTCGAAAAAGGTCAAACCCTCCCAATATCGTCTTTGAGCAATACCTATGCTGTAGATTTGGTATACGAAGGAGTAAAGTTCTCTGTCGAAGTGTCCCACAGCGGGCCTAACACTTATTTCCTTACAATGATCGGGACTCATAGAGAGCTTGAAGCATATCAGCTTCCTGACGATGGACTTGTCATTCAAGTAAATGGCTCCTCTTATATGACCTATATGACAGAGAAAGTCGATTGTTATCGCGCTGTCATAGACACTCAGACTTGTGTCTTCGAAAAGGAAGAATACCCTTCAGTTTTGGGATCACCTTCATCAGGTAAGCTGTTAAAGTACTTAGTGGAAGATGGTAATCATGTACTCGTCGGGCAGCCGTACGCCGAAATCGAGGTAATGAAGATGATCATGGCGTTGACAGATGAGGAAACTGGCATGGTTTATGTTTGCAAGAGGCCTGGCGCAGTGCCGGAAGCCGGCGCGAAGCTCGCTCGTCTTGAGCTAGATGACGCGACTCGGGTAAATAAGGCTTTGCCGTATAAGTTGGGTTTTCCTGAAAACCAAGATGACGTTCGGCAGAAATCGGATAAACTTAACCACCAGCTTCTGAGTGCCGAACATGAGCTTGAGAATATCCTCGATGACTTTGCCATTCCTGAACCCTATTTTTCACAGCACATAGAAAACTCGCTTGGAGTGTTCATGGAAAGTTTTTGAAATCCTGAATTACCACTGATGGAACTGAGAGACATTATTTCAAAAATATCAAGCTGCATCCCTATACAGGTTGAACACAGTATTCGCCACCTAACGGAAATGTACGCCAAAAGTATGACTTCAATCCTCGCACGGTGTCCATAAAATTGCATCAGTTATTGATAGCTGTGCGGTAACACCTCAAAAACAAAGCGACAGGGATACGTTCTACCACACAACGCTGGGTATCGTTCAACTAGTTCAAAGGTATGTCCATTCTATATAGTACATGCAACATTTGAATTCGTGTATCAAATTAATGCAATAAAAGGGTACTGCGCTTAAGTCTAAACACCTAGGCTGGAAATTTCGATTGATATGATGTAGAGGGTGTTCTGAAATGTAAAGATGCTTTTCGTTGACCTTGCTTGCAACGAAAAAAAAAACACTATACTCTAGCTACAGGAAAATTACAATTACAGGCATCGCAATGGCATTCGTGGCCGAATGAGAGTGCTCTGAGAAGAATTACCTCGAAAGTATCTGTTCGCCGAAAGCGATTTTCAGGATGGTCACTACGATAAATATGCTGTCGTTCTTCGGGAAAAACACAAAGGTTCGACGAAAACAATTGTCGACAAGATTTTTTCGCACTTTAACGCTGCTAAGAAAAATCATCTGATAATCAAGTTGAGCGACCATCTCTGTGAATACAAACCCGGGTTCACCGACGATTTGAGCAGCGCTCTGCATGAGCTAACTGGTCTTACCAAGCAGCAGAACACTCAGGCGGCTTTGCGTGCACGCCAAGTATTAATGGCTACACAAGAGCCGAGCTATGTAATGCGACATAATCATATGGAAAAAAAGAAAATTCTTGAATTTTTGCCCAGAACGTTTAAAAAGGTCAATTGTATCCGAGACCTCGATCTTTGACGTATTGCAAGATAACATCATATCAAGGCGGTGTTAGAGGTCTATATGCGACGAGCGTATATGTCATATGATTTCAAATCTTTACAACATCACGAGGTGGATAAAGGAGTTCGCGTCGCTCGATACGCTTTCCAGTTGCTCAGCTCACATCCAAAGCGGTAAGCACATCAGTGTGTTACAGTGTCATCTTTGTGGCTGAGCCCTTCGAATGTGACTAACATTCTGGGTGCTATACTTTACAACATCTGGATGCCAACTGGACGCTCTATCCGTCGTATCTAGGTTAACGGACCAATGCGGTACCAGTTCATTAGAGAGAGTTTCGCAGAGTGTCGGGGTTATGGCGGCCTTCGGCTGCTTTGATGATGTCATTAATTCTTTAATGACACATTGGATTTACTTGAGTGGAAAGCCTTCGATGACTCTTCAGGTGTTGTTGCTCCTCCAATCTTCTCTGTA